>NW_017670656.1:270731-378809 GCF_001879085.1 Nicotiana attenuata | reverse complement strand
ATTATTATTTCTCCTAAACATAGAAAAGTTATGTAAATGCGATAAGAATTATATTTAGAAAATAATGATGATGATAGTGATAATAATAACAATATAACGAAGAAGAAGAAGAAGAAGAAGAAGAAGAAGAAGAAGAAGAAGAAGAAGAAGAAGAAGAAGAAGAAGAAGAAGAAGAAGAAGAAAAAGAAAAAGAAGAAGAAGAAGAAGAAGTAGTAGTAGTAGNTATTATTATTTCTCCTAAACATAGAAAAGTTATGTAAATGCGATAAGAATTATATTTAGAAAATAATGATGATGATAGTGATAATAATAACAATATAACGAAGAAGAAGAAGAAGAAGAAGAAGAAGAAGAAGAAGAAGAAGAAGAAGAAGAAGAAGAAAAAGAAAAAGAAGAAGAAGAAGAAGAAGTAGTAGTAGTAGTAGTAGTCATAATAACAATAATAATAATGATAATAGTACTAATAGTAATAGTGACAAAATAATAATAATAATAATAATAATAATAATAATAATAGCAGTAATAATAATACTAATGATAGTGATAATCATAATATTCTAACACTTATACTAATATTAATAATAGTAGTAGCAACAAATGTAACAAAAATAGTAGTAAAAGTAAAGTATATAAATTATTAATAACTTAAAAGCTCAAAAAAATTAATTGGAAGAAGGGGGACAAAATTGGATGTCAACATCAACAAGGCATGGAGTAAACTTTAAACTACCCGGACATAAGCATAATTAGTAGCTACGTACGGACTCTCGTCACCTCGTGCGTACGAAGCCCCCGCAAATAAGAGTACACATGAATTCAATTCACCTATGAGGTTAATTCCCTCTTACAAGGTTAGAAAAGAGACTTACCTCGCTCCGAAGTTTCATAGCCGGCTCCCAAGCCTTTCCAACAACTCAAACTGATGAGGCTCCAAACTTGTCAATAAATGTGCAAATCCATAAATATATACTCTAATACTCATTATAATCCAATTTTTAACATTTTCCAAATCCACTCGGAAACTCGATAAAAATCACCCTCGGGCCCACGTGCCCGGATTCCGAAAATTTACGAAGATAAACTTTACCCATAAAATCACGAACTCAAATATATAATTATTCTCAATTTTATGCCCAAAATCGTGGTCAAAATCCAAAAATACCAATTTCTAGATTTTCTACCCAAACCCCAAATTTTCACAAATTTTCCATAAATTTCCATGTTAAAATTCCTATATAAACCAAGTAATTAACTTGCAATAGGTGGGATTAACTTGCCTCCAAGTTTCTAGGTGAATACTCCCCTCAAGAAGCTCCAAATATCGCCCAAGAATGAAGAGAAATGGCAAAAATGGCTGAGCCCCGCTCTTTTAAGCATTCTGCCCAGCGACTCCCGCACCTGCGGACTCCTTGG
This sequence comes from Nicotiana attenuata, assembly GCF_001879085.1. Lineage (NCBI taxonomy): Eukaryota > Viridiplantae > Streptophyta > Magnoliopsida > Solanales > Solanaceae > Nicotiana > Nicotiana attenuata. Next base: position 377,396 of record NW_017670656.1, on the reverse strand, counting down.
CCGCTCCTGCGCATCCGCTTCTGCGGCACTTCTTTCGCACATGCGGCCCTTGCCGCTTCTACGGCCACTTCCTTCACACCTGCACTGGCGCAGGTGCGCAACTCTTTCTGCTTCTGCAGTCCTCAGCAACCTTGGCCCTTCCGCTTCTGCGCTTGCCTTGCCGCTTTTGCGGCGTCGCACCTGCAGCCCATTTTCCGCAGGTGCGATTACACCAGAACTTAGGCCATTCATCAACACAACAAAGCTCCAAATTGATCTGTTGACCATCCGAAACCACCCCGAGGCCCTCGGGACCTCAACAAAACCTACCAACAAGTCTTAAAACACAAGATGAACTGAGTTGAACCTTCAAATCACATCAAACAACGTCAAAACCATGAATCGTATTCCAATTCAAGCTTAATGAACTATAGAAGTTCAAACTTCTACATTCGATGCCGAAACCAATCAAATAACGTCTGATTGTCCTCAAATTTTGCGCACAAGTCACATTTGACATTACAAAGCTACTCCAACATCCGGAATCAAAATTCGACCCCGATATCAAAAAGTTCACTCCCGGTCAAACTTCCCAAAAATCATCAAATTCCAACTTTCGCCCCCCAAAATGACCTACGGACCTCCAAATCCACATTCGGACGCGCTCCTAAGACCAAAATCACCATACGGAGCTATTTCCAGGCTCGGATTCCAAGCGGACATCGATAACATTAAAATACACTTCATCGCAAATTTATGAAATCCTTCCGAAAAGGTAACTTTCCACAATAGGCGCCGAAATGCTCCCGGGTCATCCAAAACCCGATCCGGACACACGCCCAAGACCCAAATCATCATACAAACCTGTTGGAACCTTCAAATCCCGATTCTGAGGCCGTTTACTAAAGGATCAAGCCTTGGTCAATTCTTCCAACTTAAAGCTTCTGAAATAAGAATTTCTTTTCCAAATCAACCCCAAACTTCCCGAAACTCGGTTACGATCACACGTACAAGTCATAATATCTGAAGTGAAGCTACTCATGGCCTCAAACTGCCGAACGACGTGCTAGAGCTCAAAACGATCGGTCGGATCGTTACAACTCTAGGAGGCTCTACTAAAGCAAAAATCTCAAATCAAATGGTTTGAGGAGGGTGATTCTAATAGTACATATTTTCATAATGTTATAAAGTATAGGAGAAAAGAATTGCAAATTCATAGAATTAAAAATTACAGGGGGAGATGGATACAAGGGGATGAGAATATATCCAAAGCAGCAGTGAAACACTTTGAGAAGCTATTTAACCTACTAGTTCCAGTGGTAGATAGATATCTAATAGATTGTATTCCTTATTGGATAACTGAAGATGATAATGTTTACCTATCACAACATTCAGATGAAGGAGAAATCAAAGAAGCAGTTTTTGACATGAGTGCAACTAGTTCTTTAGGTCCGGATGGCTTCAATGGAATGTTTTAATAGAAATGTTGGGACATCATCAAGGGTGAAGTGTTTAATTTTGTTCAAATCTTCTTTAATGGACATAATCTAACAAGATTCTTTTCACATACATGTCTGGTATTGATTCCTATGGTGACATCTCCTCCGAGTTTCTCTGAGCTAAGGCCTATCAGCCTTAATAATTTCTATGGATGCTAGATATGGCTAAAGCATATGATAGGCTCTCTTGGACCTTCTTCACCTCCGTGCCTAGGAGGTTTGAATTCTCTGAATGGTGGACTGAAATTATTTGGAGATTGATTTCTCAAGTGTGGTACTCAATTATCATAAATGGTTCAAGAAAAGGTTTCTTCACTTCAACACAAGGCCTAAAGCAAGGAGATCCACTTTCCCCCTCACTTTTTATTTTGGGTTCTGAAGTATTATCCACGTTACTCAACAAGTTACATGATCATCCAGAGTTCAGTCCCTTCTCTATGAATAATAATGGCCCTATGGTAAATCACCTAGACTATGCAGATGACATAATCATATTTAGTGTTGGGAAGAGCAAGGTGATTAAACTAATTATGAAGCAGGTGAGAAATTATGAAAGGAGCTCTAGTCAAAAAGTTAATGAAGGTAAAAGTTTTTTTTGCACTTCCTCCACCATCTAAGATCAACAGAATTATTGACAAAACAGGCTTTAAGCACAACCAGTTCCCTTTCACCTATTTGGGTTTCCCGCTGTATGCTGAAGGAAAACGAATGGCCTACTTTGATGACTTATTAAAATTACAAAGAGACTCTCTGGTTGGTATGAGAAGTATTTTTGATATGGGGGTAGGGTAATTTTAATAAAGCATGTTCTACAAGATATCCCCACATACACATTTGCTGCACTATCTCCTCCAAAAGGTATTTTCAGGTTAATTGAAAGTTATCTGGCTAATTTTTTTTGGGGGTTTGATAATGATAAACCAAAGTATCACTGAAGCTTGTGGATTAACCTGTGACGCGACAAGGAAGAAAGGGGAATTGGGATCAGATTGATAGAGGAAACTGGGGATAGTTTGCTTACAATAGGTGGTGGAATTTAAGAACACAACAGTCTCTTTGGTCATCCTTTATGATGGCAAAGTATTGCTTAAGAGTACACCAGTAGCCAAATCTAACAGGTCTCATGGGTCGAATAACTGGAGGAAGCTGATACAAATAAGAGATAAAGCTGAACAACATATTGTATGGAAGATCCAAGGAAGGGGAAGCAACTTTTGGTGAGATAATTGGACTGGAAAGGGAACTTTGGCAAAGCTTTGTAATAACAAGCCCATTTATGCTAAAATAAAGGTGAAAGAATTAATGCATGGAGGATACTGGGACTTGGAGAAATTTTCTGAGGTGCTCCCTCAACACTTAGTTCAACATATTGCTAAAATAACAATTGGTGATCCAAGCAAGGAGGACTTTGCAATATGAGAACCTAGTACAGATTTTCTCAACTAAACCAGCCTGCAAGACATTACAAATCACAAGGAGAAGGATTACATGACATTCCACTTTTGGCACACCAATATCCCCTTTAAAATGTCCTTCCTTCTTCGGAGGATCATACACAACAAACTACCTTTAAATGATGCATCGTACAAGTTTGGAAATAATATTCTATCTAGGTGTATTTGTTGTCCTATACCAAAACTGGAAACTATGCACCATGTTTTTGTAGACAGTGCACCTGCTAAGCATTTGTGGTCTAGTTTTGGGGAATCTCTAGGCATTAAAAAAGACACAGGTTGGTCTGCTATAAAGGTCTTAAGGGAATGGTGGAAATCAAAGCACGAAAACAAAATACACAGGATGGTAATACATGTTACCCAATAGTAATATGTTGGGAGTTGTGGAAACAAAGATGCTCATGTAAATATGGAACACATAGCAGAATATGGTACAGAAAGATGGAACAACAGGTATGGTGGAATATCAAAATGTCACTTGGACAAGCTTTCCCTAAGTGTGTGTTTGGGAACACTTGGAGGGAGCTCTGTGAAATAGTGGAGATTTCCAAACCTTTACTTAAGTGGAGGATGGTCAAATGGATCAGACCTTCCCTGGTCAAGGTTAAAATAAACACAAACGGTAGTTTCTCCCAAAATGGAGCGGGTATTGGAAGTATTTTGAGAGATAAAAGGGGTGACTTGATAATGGCTTTACAGCACCAGTTGATTGTAGAAGCAACAACCTGGCAGAAGCATACACTGCCAAATTTGGAGTCCAATGGTGCATGCAGCAGGGGTTCACTGATTGCAGCACAGAGATTGACTCACTGATTATCGCCAACATGCTCAAGAAAAGGGGAACAACAAACCTTAAGTTGAGAACAGTTATTGAAGAGACATCACATATTTTACTCCAAGTAAATTGCGACATATCTCACTGTTTTAGGGAGGCTTATTGAGCTTTATGTATTTATATGTATTAGTAGTGATTAGTAGTAATTACTTAGTTAGTTAGAAGTAGTCTACACGTGTGTCTATATATATACATGTACGGTACATATCTGGAACGTTCCATACACATAATATGAAAATACAACATGTTTTCTGTATCTCTTTCTCTCTCTCTATCATCTGCTTCCATGGAGCTCATCATAGAACTCCATTGTTGCTCATCTTGAGCTCTTATCATCTTGACATGGTATCAAAACACGGGAGCTCGTAATCCCCGAAGTTCTCGATTTTCATATCTAATTTTTTGTCTTTTCCCTAATTTCTTCAATAATTTTGATTTGCCCTAATTTCGAACAAAATCGCGCAAGTCAGCGATTTTCCCTCAATTGTTCACATTTTCTCGTTTGATTTCACCTCTGTTCTACTCTCTCTCGTTCAATTTCATCTCCTTACTATTAGATGGCTATTCTTGACCAGAGTGACCCGACTGATGTCAACGCACATGCAAGTGCAATTGCAGCAGCCGGTGGAGTTGCTAACGCTGGAGTTGACATTAACAGTCCTCTTTACCTTCATCCGTCTGATAACCCTGAGGCTATGCTTGTTTCTGCACCTATTAATGGAATTGGATATCACTCATGGCGGCGTAGTGTTATGCTAGCCTTATCCATTAAGAACAAGCTTGGTTTTATTAGTGGAGAGTGCAAATGGCCGGATTCTTAGTCTGCCGATTATCGCCAGTGGGTGCGATGTGACGATATGGTCACTTCATGGATCCTTAATTTCCTTTCGAAGGACATCACAGATAGTGTTGAGTATGCAAATGATGCTATTGTATTATGGACAGAATTGGAAGATCGTTACGAGCAAAATAATGGTGCTAGACTGTATCAAATCCAGAAAGAGATAAATGATCTAACTCAGGGAGATCTCGATATCACAAATTATTACACCAAAATGAAGAAACTTTGGGAAGAATTGATTAACTTGAGTATGAAAGCACAGTGCAATTGCTAGTGTAATTGTGGTGCCGGGGAAAAATTATACAAGGCAGAGCAGGATAGGCACTTGATCCAATTTCTTATGGGACTTAACGAGATGTACACAGTAGTGCGTGGAAGCATTTTAATGATGAATCCTCTTCCTTCATTAGCACAAGATTTTTCCTTACTCATTCAAGATGAGAAACAAAGGGAGATGCGACCCTCCAATCAACTGGTCTTTGAGTCGACTTCTCTTCAGGTGAATGCACAGGTAAATGTCAATTCTAATATTCAAGGGAATGCTAATTTCTTAACAAACTATCGTGCAAATAATCAGTCCATTGGAGGCAGAACTTCACGTCCTTTTTGCGATTATTGCAAAACTGTAGGACACACTACGGATAGATGTTACAAACTGCACGGCTATCCCCAGAATTACACTCCAAATCCTACAGTTAATACATAAGGGAAACGTATCATAGCTAATACACATGCCGCACCTACTGAGGAGTTGTCTGTTAAGGAAGATGGTTAAGCTCACAAGACAAGCAGCACAATATGGGGACTATTGGAATCATAAAGGAGCAGTATGGTCAGTTAGTAAACCTGCTTCAACATCTTCAAAGCACCAATGGAGAGGACTCTTCTGACACTCACTTGAGCAGTGGAGCAGTCAATTTCGCAGGTATTATGTCTTGCTCCTCTTCTGTTAGTCATGGCAATTCTCATTGCAAATGTTTCAAAACTATGTCTGACACATGGATAGTGGATTCTGGTGCCTCACGCCACATGACATACAATAAATCTCTTTTCCTTGAAACTAAACCTTTGTGTTATCCCCTGTTAGCCGCACTTCCAAACGGTTATAAGGTCAAGGTCACAGAAGTTGGTAGTGTCACACTTACATCTCAAATCACCTTGCATAAAGTTCTCTTTGTCCCTGCTTTTAAATTCAACCTCATTTCTGTCTCCTCTATGACTGCACATCTAAACCCTTTAATTGCCTTTACTGCTTTTTCATGTCCACTGCAGGCCGCTTCAATAAAGAGGCCTCTGGTGATTGGTAAGATTAAAGGTGGTCTATATATCCTATGCTCTCATGCTTGGATAATGGTAGCTCAATTTCTAATGTTTCTGTTTCCTCTACTCTACTTCCTCATTGTAATGTAAATACTCCACAGTGTCAATCTCTTTCATCTGTAAATAGTTCCACTGATAATAAGACACACTCCACTGCTTTGCATTCTTTTAATTTTTCTCAATGCTTTTCCACACCTCATGATAATAATGTAGATGTGTTGTGGCATAACACACTTAGGCATGTCCCTTTTGTCAAGATGAGAAGCATTTCTACTATACCAGTCACTTTTTCTCCTAAACAACCTTTCCTTTGCCCCATTTGTCCCATGTCCAGACAATCCAGATTGCCCTTTCCCCAAAGATCCAGCATTTCCACCAAGCCATTTGAGCTCTTACACGTGGATCTGTGGGATACTTATCATGTTCCAACCAATAGAAATCAGAAATACTTCCTCGCTATGGTGGATGACTATAGTAGAGCCACATGGACTCACTTACTAAGTTGCAAGAGCAATGAACTCCAAATCATACAAGCCTTTGTATCTCTAATTGAAACTCAATTTCAGAAGTCCATTCAATCTATAAGATCTGATAATGGACTGGAATTACTTGCACAGAAGCTACTCTATTTTTTCAATCCAAAGGTATAATTCATCAAAAGACTTGTCCTTACACCCCACAACAAAATGGGGTGGTAGAAAGAAAACACAAGTACCTTCTTGAAACTGCCAAGGCCCTACTTTTCCAATCAAAATTGCCTTTGAAATTCTGGGGAGAATGTATCCTTACTGCAACCTATATTATAAACAGGCTGCCCACTATATTGCTAAAAAATAAGTGTCCTTTTGAACTTTCGTACAATAAGAAACCATCCTGCTTACATCTAAGATCCTTTGGGTGCTTATTATATCCCACTGTGCCTAAAGTGCACAGAGATAAACTTGAACCCGGGAGTGTTCCCCATGTTTTTGTTGGATACCCTTTCAATAGAACAGGATATAAAGTATTGAATCTTGCCAATACTCCACATGTTCCTCCTCCTGACTCCTTTCCTTCTCGCTCTCCTGATTCCTTTCCTTCTCCCTCTCCTGAATTGCAATCCTCCCCTGCTTCTCCATCCGTATCTCCACCACCTGCTTCTCCATCTAAATTTCTACCACCTGAGCATGCACCTACACTTAGGAGATCTCAGAGAAAACATCACCTGACTTCTCACTTACAAGACTATGTTTGTTCTATCCCCAAATTAAGCTCAGATATTCCTGCTACCTCATCTTCATCCCTTGCTGCTTCATTTTCATGCATTATCATATTTCACCTGAATCCCTAGTTCATTATAGTCATCCATTTGTGATGAATGTTTGCAATATTAATGAGCCATGATCATATGAGAAGGCAACACTTAACCTAACTTGGCAGGCTGCTATGACTCAAGAGTTTGAGGCCCTACATGTCAACCACACTTGGGACTTGGTTCCATTACCTCCAGGGAAGAAGGCCATTCGCTGTATAAGGGTTTACAAGGTGAAACACAAAGAAAATGAGAGCATTGAAAGGTTCAAAGCAAGACTAGTAGTCAAGGGGTACACACAGCAAGCTGGTGTGGATTATACCAACACTTTCTCACCTGTTGTGAAGTTAACTACAGTTAGGGCTCTTATTGCCACTGCAATAAAGAGAAAATGGATCATTTTTCAACTTGATGTCAATAACGCTTTCCTCCATGGGGACTTGCATGAGGAAGTCTACATGGAAATTCCCTCAGGCCTAGAGGTGTCCACTCTAGGTGTTGTTTGTAGATTGAACAAATCTCTTTATGGGTTAAAGCAAGCTAGTAGGCAATGGTATACCAAGTTAGCTGAGGCACTATACTCTAGAGGCTATGTGCATTCCCTCCATGATTATTCCTTATTTTGCAAAAGAACAGACTTATCCACTATGAACATGGATGTCTATGTTGATGATGTGCTTATCACAGGAACAGACATGGAAGAGGTCAATCAGTTAAAAAGTTTCCTACATAACACCTTCAAAATCAAAGATCTGGGCAGATTACACTACTTTCTGGGGTTAGAGGTTCTTTATAAAACTAATGGGGTTTCCATCTCACAAAGGAAATTTGCTCTTGATCTCCTCAAAGAATATGATTGTATGGCCTACAGTGGACTGTCATCTCCCCTTGATCCCTCTATTAAGTTGCAGGCTAAGGTTGGTGCTGTCTTGAATGATCCTACATATTATAGGAATCTCATTGGATAGCTAAACTTCCTTACTAATACCAGGTTAGACATTGCTAATGGAGTCCAACAACAACAACAACAACTACAACAACAACAACCCAGTATAATCACACAAGTGGGGTCTGGGGAGGGTAATATGTACGCAGACCTTACCCCTACCCCGAGGGGCAGAGAGGCTGTTTCCAGGAGACCCTCGGCTCAAGAAAGCAACAAGGGATGATATATTAGTAATATCAATAGACTCATAATAAAATAACATAAAATAACATAGAATACATAACATAACATAAAATAACAAAATAACAGCAGTATAAGAAATATAGGAAATATGAAAAGGATGGAAAATATACTAATAACCAACAGATAAAAACCCAGCATCAGTAGCTGATCAGAAGCATCCTACGACTAACTCCTAACTGGCTAGTCTCACTCTAGTGCGCTGTAGAAATATTCACAACTTCCCCCTGACCTACAACCTTAATGCTCGACCTCCATAATTCCCTGTTAAGGGCCATGTCCTCAGTAATCCTAAGTCGCGCCATGTCCTGCCTGATCACCTCTCCCAAATACTTCTTAGGTCTCCCTCTACCTCTCCTCGTGCCCACCACAGCCAGTCGCTCACACCTTCTCACCGCTGCATCAGTGCTCCTCCTCTGAATGTGCCCGAACCATCTGAGTCTTGCTTCCCGCATCTTGTCCTCCATGGGGGCCACACCCACCTTCTCTCGAATATCTTCATTCCTAATCTTATTCATCCTTGTATGCCCACACATCCACCTCAACATCCTCATCTCTGCAACTTTCATCATCTGGATGTGTGAGTTCTTAACCGGCCAACACTCGGTCCCATACAACATGGAAGGCCTAACCACTGCTCTATAAAACTTACCTTTCAGTAACGTTGGCACTTTCTTGTCACACAGGACTCCCGTCGCTAACCTCCACTTCATCCACCCCACCCCTATACGGTGTGTGACATCCTCATCGATCTCCCCGGTCCCCTGAATAACTGACCCAAGGTACTTGAAACTACCCATCTTAGGGATGATTTGAGAGTCAAGCCTCACTTCCACTCCCGCTTCCGTCGGCTCGGCCCCAAATTTGCACTCGAGGTATTCCGTCTTCATCCTGCTCAATATGAAACCTTTTGACTCAAGGGCATGTCTCCAAACCTCTAGCCTCTCGTTGACGCTGCGTCGTGTCTCGTCAATTAGGACTATGTCATCAGCAAATAGCATGCACCATGGCACCTCCCCTTGAATATGATGCGTTATGGCATCCATCACCAGGGAAAATAGGAAAGGGCTGAACGCAGACCCTTGGTGCAACCCCGTAACAACCGAAAAATGCTCGGAGTCGCCTCCTACTGTCCTAACCCTCGTCTTAGCTCCATCATACATGTCTTTAATCAATCACCCTAATGTAGGCAACCGGGACCCCTTTAGCCTCTAAGCAGCTCCATAAGACCTCCCTAGGAACCCTGTCGTACGCTTTCTCTAGATCGATAAACACCATGTGGAGATCCTTCTTCTTATCCCTGTATTGTTCCACCATCCTCCTAATAAGGTGGATAGCTTCTGTGGTAGATCGCCCCGGCATGAACCTGAACTTGTTGTCTGAAATAGACACCGTCCTTCGCACTCTCATTTCTACCACTCTCTCCCAGACTTTTATAGTATGACTTAGTAATTTGATACCCCTATAGTTGTTACAACTCTGGATATCGCCTTTGTTCTTATACAACGGAACCATTGTACTCCACCTCCACTCTTCAGGCATCCTATTAGTCTTGAATATAACATTAAACAACCTAGTAAGCCATTCCAAGAACCTCATCTTAAGGCTGCTTTTCACTTGTTACGATATTTGAGAAGTGGTCATACACAAGGAATCTTCTTCTCTAATTATCCAGACTGCACTATCAAGGCCTATTGTGACTCCGACTGGGCTGCTTGTCCAGACTCCAAAAGGTCAGTCAGTGGCTACATAGTTCTCTTGGGAGATAGTCCCATAAGTTGGAAGTCCAAGAAACAAGAAATTGTCTTTCTTCTTCAGCCGAGGCAGAATATAGATCTCTTCGAAAAGTTGTTGGTGAACTCACTTGATTGTGCATGTTACTCGAGGAGCTAGCTGTCCCATTTCCAAAGCATGTCATTGTTTTCTGTGATAGCCAATCAACTCTTCATATAGCTCGGAATCCTGTTTTCCATGAACGGACCAAGCACATTGAGGTGGATTATCATTTTATACGATACCAAACTTCAAGAAGGGTTGATCAATTTGGCTCATGTTCCCACTCATGCTCAATTGGCCGACATTCTCACCAAAGCCTTGACTGGAGTTAAACATTGTGGGGTTCTCAGCAAGTTGTCAGTGAAGTCCTCACCTCCAACTTGAAGGGGGGAATTGAGCTTTATGTATTTATGTGTATTAGTAGTGATTAGGTGTAACTAATTAGTTAGTTAGAAGTAGTCTACACGTGTGTCTATATAATACATGTACCGTACATATCTGGAACCTTCCATACACATAATATGAAAATACAATATGTTTTCGGAAGCTCTTTCTCTCTCTCTATCTCTATCATCCGCTTCCATGGAGCTCATCACAGAACTCCATTGTTGCTCATCTTGAGCTCTTATCATCTTGACAAGGCTAATCAAGTTGCCGATGGACTTGCCAAATATGCTACCACCATAGAAGATTGTCAGATATTCTTGGACTGGAAACACCTTCCAAGGGATGCTAAGGGCCCATTTCATCTCGACAAATGACAATTCCCTAGTTTTAGAATTAGGTATGACAAAGCTAATTTCTTTCTAAGCTAGATAGTTTCTGTTCTTTGGCTAGATCAAGATGTGTTCTGGCCTTTTTCATTGAAGTATAATGGAATCAATGGTAAAACACTAAAGTAAGATGTAATTTTTTGCTGTGGGTATAAGATGGCATCGAATCTGGATGTAAAAAAAATTTTAAAAAAAAACAGCCTTGATTTTTTTTCTTTTTGTCTTTCTTGTCGTTTATTTCTGTTTTCTTCTTGAAGGTGAATCTCCTGCAAAAGAGTCTAGTAAGGTGTCACCACCCCAAATACGTCGGTCGTAATGGCGCCAATCACAGTACTAGGCCAGCCCAAAAAAAACACGAACAATACGGAAATCATTTATAAATTCACCTTTCTAGACAGATTAAGTCTTAAAGCTTTCACTTTTTTTTTCAAAAATATAAAAGAAATACGCGGAATAAGTACAAAAATATATCAACACAGCCCGAATCTGGTGTCACTAGTCAAGAACCTCTAAGTACAACCCAACATTGTCTGAATAATACATAATAAGTCTGAAAATACAAGGTACTAAGGTAGGAAGGATGAAAGCAGGGCTGCGAACGCCGTGCAACTACCTTTCAATCTCCGGCTAGACTCTGAGTGTGCTGGAAGCTCTCACTCTGATGCTCGGGCACCTGGATATGCACACAAGGTGCGGGAGTAACGTGAGTACGCCAGCTCAGTAAGTAACTAAAGTAAATAAAGTCTGAGTGCAGTGACGACCATTTAAAATCACATGCATACTTATCAAGAAAAGTTCAGCAGAAATATCAAGTCAAAATCTGCAGTTCAATAGCCAATTATCTCGTAAAACTCCAATTTCAATTAGAATCCTTTAAAAACATTTATTCAACATTTTTCAACAGAGGCTCAGTAATAAAGAGGAGTGAAAGCAGAAAAAAAATGTCATAAACAAGCCCCTCGGGCAAGGTATCACTAATAAGTATAGCCTCTCGGACAAGCCTCTCAGTTGCTCGTCAATCAGTACTCACACTCAGCACTCCGGCTCAACAGATATCTCATAATAATAGTAATAATTGCTGCGGCGTGCAGCCCGATCCATAATATATAATCGACTACGCTCACTGGGGGTGTACAGAAACCGGAGGGGCTCCTACAGCCCAAGCGTCATATCGCTGCGGCACGCAGCCCGATCTAATATATCGTTGCGGCGCGCAGCCCTATATATATCGCTGCGGCGTGCAGCCCGATCCATAAATATATATATCATATGATCCTCACCATCCGGTCCTCGACCTCTCTCCCAGTCATTACCCTCACAGCCACTCGGGCATTTCTGTAAAACCAGGAAAACTCAGCCCAAACAATTTTCATATATTGAAAAAATGGAGTAATAAAACCGAATCAACAATAAACAGGTAATATCGTGACTGAGGATATGCTTCAAATCAAAATAGTGTGAGGAAAGTAGTAAAATACCCCTAAGGGTCAAAACAGGTCGGCACAAAGGCCCCAAACATGGCATTCAGCCCAAGTTAACTAACCAATTTCTAAACACGTGGATATCATACACAATATATCAAAATATGCAACTATACAATCACCACGGGACGGACGAAGTCACAATCCCTATGGGTGCAAGCCCACACGCCCGTCACCTAGCATGTGCGTCACCTCATTTATCAAAACAGTACAAAATTTCGGGGTTTCATACCCTCAAGTCTAGATTTACAATCGTTACTTACCTCAAACCGGATGAAATACTACTCCGCGACGCCCTTGCCTCTCGACTCAGCCTCAACTCGCATCGAATCTATCCCAAATCAGAATCATAACTTCAATATATGCTAAGGGAACGAAGCACATGCGAAAATAATCAAATTATATCAAAAATCCCGAAATTGGTCCAACTCGAACCCCGGGCCACGTCTCGAAATTCGATAAAAATCAGATCAATAGAATCCTTATCCTCCCACGAGTCCATACATACCAAGAATATCAAAATCCGACCAAAACGACGCCTCAAATCCCTAAATCAAAGTCTCCAATTTCAAACCCTAAACCCCCAATTTTTCACCCTTAATCTCATAAATTTCATGCTTAAACAATTAAAAATCATCATATAATCGAGTTTTAGGTCCAAGAAACTCACCTCAATGAAAACCCCCTTGATTCCCTCTTCAAAATCTCCCAAAAAGCTTCAATCCCGGATAAAAATGGTGGAGAACAACTCAATTTTTGTGAAGGAGAACTTATATACTTTCTGACCCAGGGATTTCGCAATTGCGGTCCTTTTTCCGCTCCTGCGATACCGCTTTTGTGGCCAAACCAACCGCTTCTGCGGTTTTCACTTAAGGTCCTGGGACCGCACCTGCGCCTCACTTACCGCACATGCGATCTCGCAGGAACGTCCAACCTTCCGCACCTGTGACTTCTGATCTTCTAGCACATGGCCGCATTTGCGGCTTCTCTAACGCTTTTGCGATCTCGCACCTGCGGTCCCCAATCCGCAGGTGCGGTTATGACAGGATCTCAGCAGCTTCAGCTGCAAATTCTAGCTTCCAACTTCCCGATAACCATCTGAAATCACCCCGAGGCCCCCGGGACCTCAACCAAAAGTACGAACAAGTCATATACCACTATTCAAACTTATACCAATCTTCGGAACAATTAAAACAACATCGAATCATCAAAACACCCTCGGATTCAAGCCTAAGGATTCCAAAACTTTCGAATTCCGCATTCGATCGAAAAGTCCATCAAACCTCGTCCGAATGACCTGAAATTTTGCACACACGTCTCAAATGACACAAAGGACCTTCTACAACTTCCAGATTCCATTCCGACCCGGATATCAAAATTTTTGCTATCAACCGGAAAATGCCAAAATTCCACTTTCGCCAATTCAAGCCTAAATCTACTCTGAACCTTTAAAATACATTCCGATCATACTCCCAAGTCCCAAATCTTCTAACAAAGCTATCCGAACCATAAAAACCAAATTCCGAGATCGTTTTCACACAAGTCAACTTCCGGTTGACTTTTCCATCTAAAAGGCCAACTTAAGAGACTAAGTGTCTCTTAACAATCCAAAGCTACTCCAAACCCGAACCTACCAACACGATACGATGAAATGAAGCTGAATATAAAGAAGCAAAAATGGGGGAAACGGAGCGGTAACTCATGAAATGACCGGCCGGGTCGTTACATCCTCCCCCTCTTAAACAAACGTTCGTCCTCGAACGGGTCAAGAAACATACCTGAAACTTCAAATAGGTGAGGATATCTGCTCCGCATCTCCCGCTCGGTCTCCCAGGTAGCCTCCTCCACGGGCCGACTTCTCCACTGCACTTTCACTGAAGCTATATCCTTTGATCTCAACTTTCGAACCTGACGCTCCAAAATAGCCACTAGCTCCACATTATAGGTCAAATCACCATCTAACTGAACTGTGCTGAAGTCCAAAAATAAGACGGATCGGCAATATACTTCCGGAGCATAGAAACATGAAATACCGGATGCACACTCGACAAGCTGGGTGGCAAAGCAAGCTCTAAGCCACGTCCCCAATCCTCCGAAGCACCTCAAAAGGCCCAAGGAACCGAGGACTCAATTTACCCTTCTTCCCAAATCTCATAACACCCTTCATGGGTGAAACCCTTAGTAGAATCTTCTCTCCAACCATGTAGGACACATCACGAACCTTCCTGTCAGCATAACTCTTTTGTCTCGACTGCGCTGTACGAAGCCTCTCCTGAATCACCTCACCTTGTCTAAAGCATCCTGTACCAAGTCTGTACCCAAAAGCCTAGCCTCGCCGGGCTCAAACCAACCAACTGGAGATCTACACCGCCTCCCATATAAAGCCTCATATGGAGCCATCTGAATACTCGACTGATAACTGTTGTTATATGCAAACTCCGCGAGCGGTAGAAACTGATCCCATGACCCTTCAAAATCAATGACACAAGCGCGCAACATGTCCTCCAATATCTGAATAGTGCGCTCGGACTGCCCGTCCATCTAAGGGTGAAAAGCTGTGCTCAACTCCACCTGAGTACCCAACTCTCGCTGCACAGCCCTCTAAAACTGTGAAGTAAACTGAGTACCCCTATCTGAAATGATGGAAACTGGAACCCCATGTAGGCGAACAACCTCTCGGATATAGATCTCCGCGAATCGCTCTGAGGAATAGATAGTATACACAGGAATGAAATGCGCGGACTTGGTCAGCCGATGCACAATCACCCAAATAGCATCGGACTTCTTCAAAGTCCGTGGGAGCCCAACTACAAAGTCCATGGTGATCCGCTCCCACTTCCACTCTGGAATATCCATCTACTGAAGCAAGACACCCGGTCTCTGATGCTCATATTTCACCTGCTGACAATTCAGACACCGAGCTACAAATCCCACAATATCCTTCTTCATCCTCCTCCACCAATAATGCTGTCTCAAATCCTGATACATCTTCACGGCACCCGGATGAATGGAATACCGCGAGCTATGGGCCTCCTATAAGATCAACTCTTGAAGCCCATCCACATTGGGCACACATATCCGGCCCTGCATCCTCAATACCCCATCATCACCAATAGTCACAAGCAAATGAGGATCATCATACTGGCGCTCTTTGATGCGATGAAATAAGGAAGACCGAGAAATCACACAAGCTAAGACCCGACTGGGCTCCGAAATATCCAACCTCACAAACCGATTGGCCAAGGCCTGAACATCAACCGCAAGAGGTCTCTCCCAAACAGGTATATACGCCAAACTCCCCATACTCACCGCCTTCCTACTCAAAGAATCGGCCACTACATTAGCCTTCCCTAGATGGTACAAGATAGTAATATCATAATCCTTTAGCAGCTCCAACCATCTCCGCTGCCTCAAATTGAGGTCCTTCATCTTGAACAAGTGTTGGAGGCGATGATCAATAAACACCTCACAAGGCACACCATACAAATAATGCCTCCAAATCTTTAACGCGTGAACAATGGCAGCAAACTCTAGATCGTGATTGGGGTAGTTCTTCTCATAGGGATTCAACTGACAAGAAGCATAAGCAATAACTCTACCCTACTGCATCAACACACACCCAATACCCACTCTCGAAGCATCACAATACATTGTGTATGAACCTGAAGCTGATGGGAAAACCAATACTGGAGTTGTGGTCAAGGCAGTCTTGAGCTTCTGAAAGCTCGCCTCACACTCATCCGACCACCTGAATAAAGCACCCTTTGAGTCAATTTGGTTAAGGGTGATGTAATAGATGAAAATCCCTGCACGAACCTATGGTAATAGCCCGCCAAACCAAGGAAGCTGTGAATCTCTATGGCTGAGAACGGTCTGGGCCAACTCTGAACCGCCTCTATCTTCTTCGGATCAACCTGAATACCCTCACTAGACACCACGTGCCCCAAGAAAGCCACTGAACTGAGCCAAAACTCACACTTGGAGAACTTTGCATAAAGCTTCTCCTCCCTCAATCTCTACAACACAATTCTCAAATGCTCCGCGTGCTCCTCCTGACTACGCGAGTACACCAGAATATCATCAATGAATACAATCACGAATGAGTCAAGATAGGGCCGAAATACGTTGTTTATCAAATGCATGAACGCGGCTGGGGCATTGGTCAGCCCAAAAGACATCACAAGGAACTCATTATGACCATATCGGGTCCTGAAAGCTGTCTTAAGAATATCTGAGTCCCTGGTCTTCAATTGGTGATACCCTGAACGATGGAGAATACTCTCGCTCCCTGGAGCTGGTCAAATAAATCATCAATCCGAGCCAAAGGATACTTGTTCTTGATTGTAACTTTGTTCAACTGCATGTAATCAATGCACATCCTCATCGTGCCATCCTTCTTCTTCACAAATAGAACAAGCGCACCCTACGGCGACACACTAGGCCGAATAAACCCCTTATCAAGGAGTTCCTAAAGTTGCTCCTTCAACTCTTTCAACTCCACTGGTGCCATACGATATGGAGGAATAGAAATGGGCTGAGTGCCCGGTACCAAATCAATATCCCTATCCGGGGGCATGCCCGGCAGGTCTGCAGGAAACACATCGGGAAAATCCCTCACTACAGGAACAGAATCAATACTAGGAGTCCCTGCACTAACATCCCTCACAAAGGCAAAGTATGAAAGACAACCCTTCCCAACCATCGGCTGGGCCTTCAAAAATGAAATTACCCTACTACGGACAAAATTAGTCGAACCTCGCCACTCAATTCGTGGCACACCCGGCATAGCCAACACCACTGTCTTAGCATGACAGTCCAATATAGCACGACAAGGAGATAGCCAATCCATACCTAATATCACATCAAAGTCCACCATACAAAGCAACAAAAGGTCCACTCGGATCTTCAGACCCCCAATAGTCACCACACACGATCGGTATACACGGTCCACAACTATAGTATCACCCACCGGAGTATATACACGAATAGATGAAACAAGAGACTCATGGGGCGTATCCAAATAACAAGCAAAATATGATGACACATACAAAAAAGTGGAACCAGGATCAAATAACATAGAGGCATCTCTGTGGCAGACTGAGACAATACCTGTAATCACGGCATCTGAAGCAATAGCATCTGGTCTGGCTGGGAGTGCATAGAAACGGGCCTGACTGCCACCTGATCAACCTCCCCCTCTGGGGCGACCCCTAGCTGACTGACACCCACCTCTGGCTGCCTGATCAGGTGGTGAAGTAACTGGAGCTGAAGTCGAGGGTTGACTCCTCTGCTGAGATGGACCCTTAAGAAGACGAGGACACTACCTCCTCATGTGTCCAAACTCTCCACACTCGTAACAACTTCCTGGTGCGGGAAATGGGGACTGAAGGGAACCCCTGGCACCGGAATGACCAGTAAAAGGACCTGGCATGGAAGGGCCCTAAACTGATGGAGCACGAGACGAACTCTGGGCCGGTAGGGTGCTAAGTGATGAATGGCCCTGATGAGAACCATGAGAACCATGGCCCGATGATACCCCACGATGAACTGGGCGAGCTGACTGAGCATGCCTGAATGGGCAGCCTCTGTCGTGTTGAAACTGACCTCTCGAAGGAGCTCCACCAAAACTACCAGATCCCCGAGGCCTCTTTGCCTCCCTCTCATCTCGCTCCTGGCGACGAACTGACTCAATCTCGCGAGCGATATCAACAACCTCCTCAAAAGTAGCACCTGACACCCTCTCCCTGGTCATGAGAATCCGAAGCTGATATGTGAGGCCATCAACGAACCTCCGAATCCTTTCTCTATCCGTAGGAACCAACCAAATAGGATGATGAGCTAACTCCGAGAACCTCATCTCATACTGCGTCACAGTCATATCTCCCTGACGCAACTGCTCGAACTGCCTGCGCAGCTCCTCTCTGCGAGACTGTAGCACATAATTCTCCAAAAAAAAAAAACGAAGAACTGTTGCCAGGTAAGGGGTGCTGCATCAACAGGCCTATGCCTCTCATAAGCCTCCCACCAAGTAAAGGCAGCTCCAGAAAACTGAGAAGTAGTAAATGCGACCCCACTGGTCTTTAGAATACCTGCTGTATGAAGAATCCTCTAAAACTTATCCAAGAAATCCTGGGCATCCTCGCCCTCTGTACCACTAAAAGTCGGAGGCTGAAGTCTACCAAAACTCTCCAATCGATTCGTCAGGCATAACTGGTACCACATAATCCTGAGCTGGTGCAACCGATTGGGCTGGAGGTGCCTCCGGTGTCTGAAGTCCCTGCACAACCTACTCAGGTATGCGAGCAGTGAGAGTCTGAGTGCCTCCCCCGGCCTGAGAAGTAGATGCGGCCGTAGTAACTGAGACCGCCTGAGCCAGGCCAGTGCATACTGATAGAATCTGGGCTAGGGCCTCCTGAAGGCCTGGAATCACAATAGGCACAGCCGGTGCTGCTGGAGCGTCCATAACTGGGACCTGATCATGAACTGGGGCGGCTGGTGGATCTGCAGGTGCTGCCCTAGCTGCTGTGCGGGCTACACCCCCGCCCCTACCATGGCCTCGACCGCGACCTCGGCCTCTAGTGGCCCCAACTGGTGGTACTGGTGGTCGTCCGTCCTGACCAGTAGCACACATCCTCACCATCTGTGAGAGAATAGAATAATAGAAGTTTAGTACCAGAATCAACAAATTCACACGACAGGAATTTCAAGAATGTGAAGTTTTATCTAAAGGTTCTGCAGCCTCCCTAGGATAAGTACAGATGTCTCCGTACCGATCCGCGAGACTCTACTAAACCGGCTCATGACCCGTGAGACCTATGTAACCTAGGCTCTGATACCAACTTGTCACGACCCCAAATACACCAGTCGTGATGGTTCCTATCACAGTACTAGGCCAGCCCAAAAAAACAACACGAACAATAAAAAAAATAATTTATAAATTCACCTTACTAGACGAATTAAGTCTCAAAGCTTTCACCTTTTTTTAAAAAATATTAAAGAAATATGCGGAATAAGTACGAAAATATATCAACACAGCCCGAATCTGGTGTCACTAGTCAAGAGCCTCTAAGTACAACCCAACACTGTCTGAATAATACATAATAAGTCTGAAAATACAAGGTACTAAGATAGGAAGGAGGAAGGCAGGGCTGCGAAAGTCATGCAGCTACCTTGCGATCTCCGGTTAGACTCTGAGAGTTCTGGAAGCTCTCACTCTGATGCTCGGGCACCTGGATCTGCACACAAGGTGCAGGGAGTAACGTGAGTACGCCAGCTCAATAAGTAACTAAAGTAAATAAAGTTCGAGTGCAGTGACGACCATTTAAAATCATATGCATACTTATCAAGAAAAGTTCAACAGAAATATCAAGTCAAAATCTGTAGTTCAATAGCCAACTATCTCGTAAAACTCCAGTTTCAATTAGAATCCTTTAAAAACATTTATTCAAAAGTTTTCAACAGAGGCTCAGTAATAAAGAGGAGTGAAAGCAGGAAAAAATGTCATAAACAAGCCCCTCGGGCAAGGTATCACTCATAAGTATAGCCTCTCGGACAAGCCTCTCAGTTGCTCGTCAATCAGTACTCACACTCGCACTCCGGCTCAATAGATATCTCATAATAATAGTAATAACCACTGCGGCGTGCAACCCGATCCATAATATATAGTCGACTATGCTTACTGGAGGTGTACAGACTCCGGAGGGGCTCCTACATCCCAAGCATCATATCGCTGCGGCGCGCAGCCGGAGCCACATCTATATATATATATATAAAAAAAATCCTCACCATCCGGTCCTCGACCCCTCTCTCAGTCATTAACCACATAGCCACTCGAGCATTACAGTAAAACCAGGGAAACTCAGCCCAAACAGTTTTCATATATTGAAAAAATGGAGTAATGAAACCGAATCAACAATAAACAGGTAATATCGTGACTGAGGATATGCTTCAAATCAAAACAATATGAGGAAAGTAGTAAAATACCCCTAAGGGTCTAAACAGGTCGGCACAAAGGCCCCAAACATGGCATTCAGCCCAAGTTAACTAACCAATTTCTAAACACGTGGATATCATATACAATATATCAAAATATGCAACTATACAGTCGCCACGGGACGGACCAAGTCACAATCCCTATGGGTGCACGCCCACACGCCCGTCACCTAGCATGTGCGTCACCTCATTTACAAAAACAGTATGAAATTTCGGGGTTTCATACCCTCAGGTCTAGATTTACAATCGTTACTTACCTCAAACCGGATGAAATACTACTCCGCGACGCCCTTGTGTTACATCCCGCATTCTCGTATGTTAAAGTTTCGTCGTAAGTTAATCGACGTAAGTTCGGGGAAGGGATTATTTTGAGATTTTAAGTATTATGCTATTTCAAACAAGTGATAAGTAAATTCGTGAAGGTAAGAGGGGAAGCAAGTCAAAGGAAACGAATTTTCGTCCAAGTTTGGCATGTTGGGATAAAATACGGCCCAAGCTAAAATACTCGGTATTTATGGACTAGTGCCATACGAGGTACCACATGACCGTGATAGTAAGGTGTATAAGGTATGTGAAAAGTGAGTAGTATTTTAAGTAAGTGGGAATAATTCTCAATTATGCGGGTAATAGATTAATTACCGTATAACAAAATATTACCCGGTTAACTAATAAGTGGATAAATTTAATCAACCATCCCAAAGAGTATCGTGGCAGCATGCCACATATTAAAAGAATGACTCTTCAAGTCATTTCATTATGTGGCAAAGGTATTACTTGGCAAATTTTAAGGACAATGAGTCATCTGCTACATCTCTTAAAAGGCTCCAGCAAAGGAATGTATATTAATATCATTGAAAAAGACTTTCATCCAAGAAAGTGATTACGTTATTGGCAAAAGAAATTGGATAGCATTCTTATTCCTTCTGGGCCGACGTTCGTTGATGTTCTCTTGGAATGATTTTCAATTTGGACGTTGGCTTGTACGAGCTGAATTATCTTTAAGAATTTGGAGGATATATTAACGCTATTGATAGAGGGTTTCCGCCAAGGAACGTAAGCAATATACTTGTTCAAGTCTTAAAACTCCAAAGACTCAAAAGTGACGTTGGTCATTTTCAGAAAAGGGGAAACATGAAATNATTATGTATCTGCTTGAGAGAGAGTGCATATTTAGGTAGTTGTTTGAACAACATCACTCCCGGAGTATAGGCGAGAGTCATAACCGAGGGTTTAGAGGTTGGATTAGAGATAACGATACCTCGGGTGCAATCTAAGTAAACTGTAATGTGAATCTAGCTAGCGTAGCTTGAGAGAGTGCGTCTAGTAAATTATCATAATTGCTTGAGAGAGATTTATGGTAGCTGGAGAGTTCATGATTGATAGAGGCAACTAAGTCACAGCTATAAGAAATATACAACCAAGGAAATCAACAACGGGGGAAACCATTACCTTAGACCTTTATTCTAATTGTTTACAATTCAAGCATAGTTAGTTTTTAGCTGTTTATTTATTTTCAATCTTGTCTTCTTAGTGATATTAAACAGATATAGCGGTACTTGTTCAAGTCTTAAAACTCCAAAGACTCAAAAGTGACGTTGGTCACTTTCAGAAAAGGGGAAACATGAAATTCTTTCTAAATTAAAAAGGATTAGAAGCTAAGGAGTCTCCATTTGAGGCCAACAAAATCTGTTTTTGGTTTTAAAACCAAGAACTTTGAAGCAGAATGTTTGGTTCCAAGAAATTCGTTCCAGGCTTCATCCAAACGTCCAAGCCAAGTTCCTTCCAATTTCAAGGAAATTCAGTGTAAATTCCGCAGAAGGAATTCGTTCAAATAATTCTAGGAACAGGTATGTTAAGGCTATCCCTTCTTTCTTTTGGCATATTCCATACGATACGAACGAAACGTGCAAATGCACAAATTCCATGAATGACTCTATTCATAGAAGTATTAGAGATATCTATGTTCTTGAATTTCCGTGTGTCATAATATTTTATCATCTGTTCATGGATCTCGAAAAAATATGAAAGTTGAAAAGAGTTTACCTTATGATATTACTCAAAGGCAAAATGGTCTTATGAAGCTCCGGAAGATTTTATTAACGTACTTTTCATGCATTGCATTCATGTGCATTGACCCATGACCAGATGGCGTTATATACGCATATATATATATATATATATATATATATATATATATATACGCATATATATATATATAATATATATATATATATGTATATATATATATATATATGCATATATATGTATATGGGATATGGAAAAGGCTATGGCGTTATATACGCACTACCACCTGATAGCTGGTATACGATGATGATTTTGCCCACAGTGGCCGATATGTTATGATGGGATGCCCTCAGAGGCTGATAATGTTATGAAACATGTACCTATGCACGACATGACATTCATACGCATACGCACGACGCTAAACGTAATTCATGATTTACAAAGTTATTCAGACTTACAGGTTGAGTCATGTACTCTATATGTCTTCCATGTCTCTTATGTACTTACTTATATGCCTTACATACTTGGTACATTATTCGTACTGACGTCCCTTTTGCCGGGGACGCTGTGTTTCATGCCCGCAGGTCCCGATAGACAGGTCGAGAGCCCTCCAATTAGGCTATCAGCTCAGCGGAAGATGTTGGTGCGCTCCATTTGCTTCGGAGTTGCTTGTTTGGTATGTCGGGACTCTATCCCGATCTTTATGACATTTATGTATTCTTAGAGGCTTTTAGACATATGTCGTATATGTGAAAGATTGTACGGCCTTGTCGGCCTATGTTTGAGTTTATAAATGATTATGTCGGCCTACTAGGCCCGTATGTCACGTGTATATAATGATGTAATAAGAAAGATACGTTACGTTGGTACTCGGTTGAGTAAGGTACCGGGTGCCCGTCGCGGCCTATCGGTTTGGGTCGTGACACCTTGCCTCTCGACTCGGCCTCAATTCGCGTCGAATCTATCCAAAATCAGAATCATAACGTCAATATGTGCTAAGGGAACGAAGCCCATGCGAAAATAATCAAATTATATCGAAAATCCCGAAATTTGTCCAACCCGACCCCCGGGCCCGCATCTGGAAATTTGATAAAATCTCATCAATAGAATCCTTATCCTCCCACGAGTCCATACATACAAAGAACATCAAAATCCGACCACAAACGACCCCTCAAATCCCTAAAATCAAAGTCTCCAATTTCAAACCCTAAACCCCTAATTTTTCACCCTTAATCTCACAAATTTCATGCTTAAACAATTAACAATCATCATAGAATCGAGTTTTAGGTCCAAGAAACTCACCTCAATGAAAACCCCCTTGATTCCCTCTTCAGAATCTCCCAAAAAGCTTCAATCCCGGATAAAAATGGTGGAGAACAAATAAAATTTTGCGAAGGAGAACATATATACTTTCTGACCCAGGGATTTCGCACCTGCGGTCCTTTTTCCGCTCCTGTGATACCGCTTCTGCGGCCAAACCAATCGCTTCTGCGGTTTTCACTTAAGGCCTGGGACCGCACCTGCGCCTCACTTATCGCACCTGCGGTCTCGCATGTGCGTCCAACCTTCCGCACCTGCGACTTCTGATCTTCTAGCACATGGCCGCATCTGCGGCTTCTCTAACGCTTCTGCGATCTCGCACCTACGGTCCCCAATCCGCAGGTGCGGTTATGACAGGAACTCAGCAGCTTCAGCTGCAAATTCTAACTTCCAACTTCTCAATAACAATCCGAAATCACCCCGAGGCCCACGGGACCTCAACCAAAAGTACGAACAAGTCATATACCACTATTCAAACTTATACCAATCTTCGGAAAACTTAAAACAACATCGAATCATCAAAACACCCTCGGATTCAAGCCTAAGGATTTCAAAATTTTCGAATTCCGCATTCGATCAAAAAGTCCATCAAACCTCGTCCGAATGACCTAAAATTTTGTACACACGTCACAAATGACATAATGGACCTACTACAACTTCCAAAATTTCATTCCTACCCCGATATCAAAATTTTCGCTATCAATCGGAAAACGCCAAAATTTCACTTTCGCCAATTCAAGCCTAAATCTACTCCAGACCTCCAAAATACATTCCGATCACGCTCTCAAGTCCCAAATCACCTAAATAAGCTATCCGAACCATAAAAACCAAATTCCGATATCGTTTTCACACAAGTCAACTTTCGGTTGACTTTTCCAACTAAAATACCAACTTAAGAGACTAAGTGTCTCTTAACACTCCAAAACTACTCCAAACCCGAATCTACCGACACGATACGATGAAATGAAGCTGAACAACACATAAAGAAGCAGAAATAAAGAAAACAGAGCGGTAACTCATGAAACGACCGGCCGGGTCGTTACATAAGCTTATTGTTACTCCATATGAGGTCATTAATGTTGTTTTGCTACTTACCTTTTCCCTTTATCAGTTTGGTGATATTTTCTTTTTTCAATTTCAGATCTTCGATACACTAGATTTTGAACGTTGTGAGATCAATTAGTGTGAAGGAACACTTCATCAGAAACTCATGGATGCTGAAACTTTAAATTGCGTTGGTGTATTTAAAAATTATAAGAGAAACGGAAAAGGGCCAAATATACCCCTTTACTTTCAAATATTCTTTACTTCTACCCTTCGTTATACTATTGGGCTATCCATACCCCTACCGTCATACTTTGTAGCAATATTGCCCTTAATTTGGACGGAGTACCACGTGGCAGCTCCTGAATAAAACTTCCCATTTTATTTTATACCCGATCCGCTACCCACTTAAACCCCTAACCCGACCCAATTAAAACCCAACCCACCTTAAAATCTACGAAAGAAACACACGAAATACACCGCGAAACTTATCCTTCTCCCCTCGTTAAAACATATCCCCAAATCCAAAAACTAGGCTTCCTCATATTTCAAATTCTGGGTTCTTTCAGTTCGTTTATGTGATTCTTAAGGGCATCTCCAACCTTTACCCCATTTTTGGTCCCCAAAATGGGGATCATTTCCCTATTTTGGGGACAACTTACTCCAACCATTCCCCCATTTTTTTCCCAAACTTTTTTTATATTCTTCTATATTATATTATTATCTTTCATTTCAATTTTATTTTTTAATTTCCATTAATCAAATTTCATCTTTTATTTTTATTAATTTATAATTTCCATTAAAACAATTCCATAAAATTTCAAATAAATTTGTAAGCAATTATTATAGATTAACTAATAATTCAAATAAAAGTGAAATCATTGCGATACAAGATTAATTAAATACATATTACATAACGATAAAATTCATTCGAAATACTACATAAATATTCAACTTCAACCTCTAATAAAATTAACTTACAATTTTACGTAAAAATAATAAATGCACAAAAATTAATTTATCAAAATTATACGCCAAAGTTAAGATATAAAATTAATATTATAAAGATATTCCATAAATATAATTAGGTATATATAAAGAGATAAATTAAAAGATTAAATAGTAAAATAATAATAAAAAATACATGAATAGTAATGGGGGAGATGAATAGTGTACCCCCATATTTGAGGGAACAATATTCATCCCCCATTTTGGGGACAAAAATGGGGGAGGGTTGGAGCTTCATTACCCCAAAAATTGCCTCCATTATAGAGAAATGGGGTAAGGTTGGAGATGGCGTAAGGTCTCTCTTATCTTATTTCTTTTAATTTTCATTGGCAAGATTATATTTTAATCTGCAAAAGAAGTTGATAATGTCAGAAAGTAGCTGCTCGTCCAAGAGGAGGTGTCATTGCGGAAATTGTTCACTTATTCACTTCAAAAATTTCTTTTAACCCCGGAAGGAGATTTTATAAGTGTCCTAAGTCTGAAGTAAGTGCTATGATTAAATGTGTTATTTCTTTTATATGAAAAGATTTTTGGTTTCCCTCATGGATTTAATAGTTGATAATTCGAAATTCTAATTTTTTTTTGGGCAGGCCGATTCTTGTGGATATTGGGAGTGGCATGACGAAGTATTCCCCGATAGAGCATTGGTGGTGATAAGTAATCTAAAGGCTCAATTGGATGCAACTACGGTCAAAATCAATACTTTGAGTACGACGTTGGATGTGGTTAAGATTGAAAGAGATAAGTTAAAGAAAAAGATGAAGACTATGGAGACTATAAACAATTCCCGAGTGAACAAAGCAAGGGAATTAGAAGAGAAATTTATGAAGTTGAAGATGTTTATAATGATTTTTTATGCGATGTTTGTTGGATTTATTGCCGCGTTATTGTTGAAGTGATGTAGTTTGTTAGGTTGTATGAATTCTCAAGTCTTTGTAATATTAGTTTGAAGGCTGTGTTTTGAGTTCTCAAGTTAGGTTGTATGAAATCAGTGTTTTGAAGCTGTTTTGACTCCCATATCTTTAATTTTGAGGTTGTTTTAATCTGTTCTTTGCACCAGTTTAATCTATGTTTGAAGGCTGTGTTTGAGGCTATTTTAACCGTGTGTTTTGAATAGAGTAATTAGTAGAAGACATCAAGAATAGAGTAATTAAACCACTTATATGTGTTCTGCAGTAAATAAGCACAACAAAGAGTACTGTGCAGAAGTAGTCCAGAAGCAATTATATGTGTTCTGGATTATATGTGTTCTGCAGTGTCTTAACAACATAAGCAGTCCAGAAACTTAACACATAATAAGTTACATAGTACTGCTAGAAAAAATTAACCAAAGTAATAAATAAGCAGTCCAGAAGCTGCTAGTCCAGAACCTAATCAGTAATTAACCAAAAAAGTACTGTCATATGCAGTAATTACAAAACAGTATTGTCATAAGCAGTAAATACATCACCAAATTAACCAACCAAAACACAAACTAGTGCAAATTAACCAAAAGAGTATTGTCATAAGCAGTAGTTACAAAATAAAACAGTCTTAAACATTAATAAACTACTGAAAATGTCCCTTCTTTGGCTTTAACTTTCCAATCCTTTTTTGACGTTCAACTTCCAATTGATTTGTAGTCATAGCAGCTTTGCCCTTCCACATTAAGTTGTCTGGTGTATATGGAAGATTTGTTGGAATACTAGCTCCTGTATGGTCACCTCTGAAGCTAATTTGCCTGGTCCCAGTTGGTATAAGATTTTGTTGCCTCTTTTGGAGTCTAGTAAGTGTTTCTGAGATAACCATGGGCCTTAAATCAGGGTCTGCCTCATGCTCATGCTCAGAGCAGGGGTTCTCAAAGTCTAGAAATGAACCCCTACTATTTTGCAATCCTGGAGTAGGCATGAATACATAAGTGTTGCTTTGGCTATCTTGTGAGTGTTGGGGGCTGATAGATTAATGTCTTCTTCGATTGGACCCACCTCTTCTTCATCATTTAAACCCCCGGTAGGCTGTTGCTTCTTTTTTCCTTTAGATACTACTTTTTTTGTTTTGGCTGTTTTGGTTGTTTTGGCTGCCACATAGTAAATTCAATTAGTAAAAGGTTTGAAAAAGTTAATAAAATTTGAATGACTAAAAGTTATCTTGTCACATCCTCGAGCATTGTGATTTGGCTCTCCACAATTACTACAAGTCATTACTCTACCCTTCCTTGAAAGAGACCATTCTCCTTGCCTCTTAAGTGCCTCTTCTTTCTGTCTATCTCTCTTAACCTTAGGCCTTCCAGCTAGCTTGAACAACTCTGGAGGTTCCATTGCTTGAGAAGGGTTAACTTTCCAGAATTTCTCTCCCCTTACAGGTTGCAACTTATGTTTATATGTTAGCAAGAATGCTTCCTTGCTATGGAACCAATGCATTTTAGTTAGAGGATCAACCTTCTTATACAATAAGGCCTTAATTGCATGTGGGCATGGAATTCCAGTGAGGTCCCATGCCCTACAAGTGTACCTTTTTATTCTCAGATTCAAAATATGCTTGTCAGACCCTTCTGATACCTCAAATCCATTATCCCCATTGGAGTCAACTCTACAAACTTGGGCTATCTTCATATATTCATTGTATAGCTTCATTGTTTTAGGACTGAATTCCGACTCCATTTAGTCACCAAATCTTCATGTTCTCTCAATTGATTCATCACTTTGATCCTTATACCCTCGAGCATCCCAATGATAGGCTTGTACCTTTCTTCAAGTATCTAAGCATTAAATGATTCAGTTAGATTATTATCAACTATTTGATTTTTGCACCTTATATCAAAGTAGGCTCTGCACCAATGTTTACATATGAAACAGAAATAAAGTACCTTTTGCATATCCGACATGAATGTTATGCCTTCACCCATCTGGAGTTCCAATGAATGTTGCAATAGCCCCAAGAACCAATTCCAAGTTCTTTTTGTCTCTTTATCTACAATTTCCCAAGCTAAAGGATAAAAGTGGCATATTATCATGACCAACAACTACCAGTAATTGTCCCTTGGATTTTCCCTTAAGAAATGTACCATCTAATCCAATGAAGGGTCTCAAACCTTCCTTAAATCCCATCTTCATTGCCTTGAAGCTAATATACATTCTAAGAAATTTTCTTTTACCTTCGGCAAGTGCCTCTTTAGACAGATTGATTACAACATCACTTCCCGGATTTGAGTCTCTAAGTTCATTGGCATAAGCCTCTAATTTCTTGTAACCATCTGTAAAGCTCCCATCTAAAATTTCCAAAACCATCCTTTTAGCTCTCTTGCACTTTCCTTTACTGGCATTTACCTCAAAAGCTTCTTTTAAATCAGTCCTCATTTCCTTTACCTTAAACTTTGGAATATCTTGTAATTTTTTCTTGAAATAATGAGCTATAGTAGTGTAATCAACCCTAGAGTTGTCATATGATGGACCACACTCATGTTCAAGATTTAGAGTTTTGATTTTCACTCCAGGAGAACCTTTTTCCTCAGAAATATGACATCCAAATGGACACCCTGGAACACATTCATATCTCAACCTATGCTTATCACTTTTAACAACCTCTAACTCTACCTTATTGGCCAAACAATAAAGTTTAATGCACTTCCTTGCTTCTGGTATGTCCTTGAAGGACATACCCTTGAATAATTCTTTGTAATCTTCTAGACCCACAGTAATCTTTCTTTCTTTTGAGTAGCAATTGACTCCAACTCTTCAGAGTCATATTCTGGACAATCAGAACCAGCTTCACAGTCACTCTCACTCTCATTCTCACTACAATCAGTACCAACCTCATTAACTACAGAAAAAAAAATGATTCCGTATGTTGGACAATATTGGGAACTTCTACAGAAGGCTCACATTCATCTACTGCATATATGTTAATGATACGATACTCTTCAGAAACAAGGGACAATAAATTCCTAATCCCATCATCCCCCTTTATTTCATAGTATTTTCCAGAAGGAGCAGTTACAATAAGCTGCTGAATACCTACAAATCCTAACTCTGTAGTGTACTCATTTACTATGTCAATAAAAGATAAAAGATCAGAATCATACCCCGCCAAGTGTGAACCAATTTCTTTGAGTATAGTAGATGTGGTTCTCTTATCCAATCACCACCATGATTGAAGAGTAAGTCAACTTTAACCATTTTATACCCTGCAAACATTTGAGGGGACCACTTATCAAAATAATTTCCAAGTTGTAGTAAAGAATAAAAAATACAACTACTCTGTCCAACTTAAAAGGAACAACAGAATTTAAAACATGAAAGGGGACCACATTGTCTTACTTAAAAAACAAAAAATCAGAGCATACATGAGGAATAAAATAATTAAAAACACTGTTAAATAATTAAAAATAGAAAAGGGACAGCACTGTTATAGATGAAAAACACAAAACGACAGATGAAGAATAAAATACACGATGCTCTATTAAACTAAACCACACATCTCTGAAATTTAACATCCCCAAATTTCTGAACCCCAAAATTATCCGAAACCCAAAAAAATCCAAAAGGACCACCACGTAGAAGTACACATGCAAACAAAACATAACACTAAACCTAAACAATAACACCCTAAATATATACATATACATATATATTGTCGATTTGAACCAACACCTAAAACCCTAGACTAAAAAAAAGTTTATGAAATTCATAGATGACTTAGTTGTAAACCATAAAAGAAACCTTAAATAATTTTAGAAACATATTTACCTTCTAAATAAACTTAAACAAAGATTTAATCAAAGAAAATTTGTACCTTGGTTGTACAGCAGAACTATTGTTTAACCAAAAAATGAAATTTCAGTCAAAGCTTTATTTTTAGAAGAACTCGGGTTACTGATAATCGGAAATGAATAAAAGAAATGGATTTTGATAACCGATAGATAGCAGAAAACAAAGTAAACCAGTATATTCACATGATATTGTGTGTCTACAAATGATCAGTCTTCTCCCTTTTATAGCTATTTTTAAGTTATACGTTTTGCCTTTGTCATAATAAGGTCATTATGGACGATTAAAGGCATTAAATGCTACGTTACATATTATTGCAATTTAATACAGATCCTCTAACGTTTTCAGTATTTAATGCTTATTAAATACTGTATCTGGGCTATCCTGTGTTGTCAGGTTCATTCTTCCCAGCTTTTAGACTTAAATAGGTACGAGCAACGAGTCTTTTAAATATTTGCCTGTGCCTCTTCTTGTGCTTCCGCTCGTATCTGTTGCAACTCGTGCCTCATTGCTTAATCACCATTCTTTGACCTGCCTACGTGTCATGACATGTCATCTTTCCATCACTTCGATATGCATGAACTCAGTTTTACCCAATACAGATAGTCCCCCCACTTGCCATTTATTCATCAACTGAATATTTAGGAAGTGAATTTCATTTAAGCGGGAATATTTACCGCCATTAATGCTATGATAGAATCGATGCTTCAATTGTCACTTCCATTTAATGCTCGTTACACGTGGCGCCCTCTTATTGGCTCTACAACTTTGCAGCGCCTTTTAAGGCTTTTTTTCGGCTTCACTAATCACGAAGCGACAGTTCTCATTATGACCTTTCCATCATTGTACCTTTTCCTTTGACGGTTGCTTCCCAGTATAAATTTAGTTTTGTGCCTTTATCTTTTCTTCATGAAGCTTTCAGAATATTCAATTCTTGTTTCTATCTTCCTCGTAAAACTCTTAGAATATTCAATTCTTGTTCTTTACCTTCCTCGTACTGCCATGGCTTCGCCAAACCCTAACCCTAGGAAAGTCTCCATAGTTGAAAACTTTCCTTCTGCTCCTAATAGAAGTAGAAGAGGGGGTAGTAGACAACGTAATTTAGGGTCTTCATCCAGTTCTGGCCCTTCTTCTAGAACCAGAGGTTCTATTTCACATAGATCTTCCTCTAGAGGTAAGGAGTCCTCTGAGCCTCTTCGTGAACCTTTAGTAGAGGAGATAATTCCTGCGGGATTTTCCTTCTATAGAGAGTCTCTTAGAAACCAAGTATCTTCCTTAGATCATGCTGATATTTACCCAACTCAGATCATTGAAGGTCTGATTCCTTTAGTTTGTAAAGACTGTCATTGGAGTCAGGATTTTCCCATCAAAATCCCTAATGCGAACCAAAGAATCACCTCTTATTTGACGGGATTTTCCTTTGTTTATACATATCCTTTTACCTTGGGATTCAAACCTGCTATTGACCCTGTCATCCTAGAATTTTATCGATTTTTCGACGTATGTTTAGGTCAGATAGGCCCTATTGTATGGAGGGTTGTTGCCTGTTTGAGGCATTTGAGCAATGTGGCCGGTGTGCCTTTCACTTTCTCCCATCTAATTCATCTTTACTCCCCCAGACTTTTTCGCAATGGCATTTTCACTTTAGTAGCTAGGAGCAAAAGAGTTCTGGTTAGTCCAGAGGATGACAGAGACCGTGGCTGGTATGCCCGGTTTGTTGCTGCCCCCACCGTTGGTTTGGTGGGTGAGGAAAATATTCCCTTTCCCGAAAAGTGGAATTTTGCACGTGAGTAATTTTCTCGTACCCTTTTTCCCCTTTAATTTTGATGACTATTTATTTTAATTTTCCTTTTCCTTTTCAGCAACCATGGGAATTGTGGATGATATTCCCAATTTCCGTGTTTGGATAGGAAAAATATTGAATGCTGCTCCAATGGAGGGTAGGTCTTGGAAGGCTCTTTCCCAACGATTTGGTTGGAAAGTAAAAACTCACGGTAAGAGTTTTTTTTTATTTCACATATTACTTTTTTCTCTGAACTTATTTTAATCCTTCTTTTTATCAGGATTTGCAATTCGAGGGATTACTGCCGAGGCGATCGCAGCTTCTCGTATCTCTTTGGAAAAGGCCCAGGAAATAATTTTGGGTTCTTCATCGAAAAGAAAAGCCGTTGATGGCCAAGACTCTGAAGAGGAGGAAGATGAAGGTTCATTGATAATGAGGCCGCGGGCTCGTAGACGTATTATCTCTGATGATGAAGCATCCCCCCGCCATTCTATTCCTCTCACCGAGTCTATTGAAGCCCAGGTGGTGATCCCTGATGATGATGTTGATGATGTTCCCGCTGCTGCTCATGATTCTGTTGAGCAGCTTTTTGATCGCGGGTTTGGTAGTGAAGATTTTGGTCCGGTTTCTGATGATGCACCCCTGGCTTCTTTTGCCACTTCCATTCCCGTGACTCCTTCTTTGCCAATCATGGTTGTTTCTGTTTCTCCCAAGGTTGTTTTTACCACTTCCACTGTTCCTCCTTCAACGATTACTTCCACTGTTCCTCCTTCAACGATTCCTCCTCCACCTGTTCATCATACTGAGGTTGGTTCCTCAAGTAGAGATATTGTTACGAAGCAAGTCACCATTGAAGTCCCTGCTGAGGGTAACCTTTTAAGGAAATCAAGTCAAGCAGACGTGTGGCTAAAGCCTTTGATTGGTCCAGTCGAAAAGGCTAAGCTTGAGAGTCACAGTTCTTTGACCTTGATGAATGACATAGTGCATGCTTCTTTAAAGGTACTCCTTTTTTCAAACTTTATTTTATCCTTCTCCTATTTTCAGGATTCTCATCTTCCCTTTTCCTTTAGGTTAATTTAATTGGCACAAAGATGATGAAAAGAGTTACCCTTTTAGAGCAATTAATGCGTGAATATCAGATGGAGGCGGATAATTGGAAGGGACAGTGTGACAGTCTTCAAATTGATATGGAAACCTTAGAAGAAAGGAGAAGTACCTTGGAGCAGCAGGTAAGGGTCTTGACTTCAGAGCTGGCAGTTGTAAAAGCTTCTTTAAGTCAAGCAAGTAAAGAAACGTTACGTCTTGAAACCTCTTTTTCTGAGCAACTTTCCAAGGCTAGTGAGGAGATTAGAGAGTTGAAGGCTCTCTTGGCTGAGAAAGAACCATATGCTGGAGAACTTGTGCAAACACTGACACAAACTCAAGAAGACCTTCGGGAATCTTCTGATAAGGTTCGCTTTTTAGAGAGTTCTCAAGTTGCTCTCCAAGCTTCTCAGGAATCTGCCTTAGCTGAAAACGAAAAATTAAGAAATGAAGTTGCTGATTGGGAAAGAGACTATGAGATCCTTGAAGAGAAATCTGCCATTGAAGTGAGTTGGTGTGACGACCCGGCCCGTCGTCACGTGAGTTATCGCCCCGTTTCCCCCATTTTTTGCTTTGTTATGTTTTATTATAAGAGTCTTGAGTGAATGAGTTGATTTGGATTGGTTTCGGATGGAAATGAGACATATAGTCTCTTTAAGGAAGGTTTGTATTGGAAAAGTCAACCGGATGTTGACTTGTGAGTTAGAGGGCTCAGATGTAATTTCCGGTGATTTGCTTAGCTTCGGGGGATGATTTGTGATTTAGGAGCGTGATCAGAATTGATTTTGGAGGTCCGGTGTGGCGAAGTTAGTATTTTGGCGAATTCCGGTTGATAGGTGAGATTTTGATCTGAGGGTTGGAATGTAATTCCAAGAGTTGGTGTAGCTTCGTTAGGTGATTTTGGATGTGTGTGCAAAATTTCAGATCATTCGGAGGTATTTTGGTCAGGTTTTTTATCAAATGCGTAATTCGGAAGTTTTAGAAGAACTTAGGATTGAATCCGATGTAATTTGATAGTTTTGGTGTTAATTGTGGTGTTTTGATGATTGGAACAAGTTCGAATGATGTTTTAGGATGGGATGGCACTTTTGGTTGAGGTCCCGGGGGCCTCGGGGTGATTTCGGATGGCCATCGGGATGATTTTGGACTTGGTAAGATTGTTGTATATCTGGTATTAGGTATTTCCGCATCTGCGGAAAAAGGAACCGCACATGCGGTGGCGCAGGTGCGGAAGAAAATCGCAGGTTCGGTCATTGGCTGGGATGGAAGAATCCGCAGATGCAGTAGGGTGAGCCGCATCTGCGAGTCTGCAGATGCGGTAGAATGGTCGCTGGTGCGAAAAGGTGAGGCCTTGGTGTTTCCGCAGAAGCAGACAAGTATCCGCAGAAGCGGGTCCGCATATGCGGATAGAGGACCACAGAAGCGGTCGTGGACTTAATGAGGATCCACTGAAGCGGAGGTATAATCGCAGAAGCGGTAGCCGCAAATGCGGTAAAGGAACCGCAGATGCGAAAATCACTGTTCAGAGAAGGGTTTTAAAGCTCATTTTGTTCCGCGAGCTTAAGTTCATTTCCACCATTTTTGATCGACCTTGAGAGCTCTTGGGCGGAAATTGAAGGGGATTTCGGCTAGGTGTGATTGGAGGTGAGTTGCTTGACCTAAATACGTGATTTAATGGTAGAATTAACGTGAAAATTTGTGGACATTCATCAAAAGAGGGTAAAGCTAGGGTTTGGGAATTTGGTATTTCAAAGTGGAATTTGAGGGGTCAAATGGACTCCGATTTTGGTAATTTTGATATGTAAAGACTCGTGGCGAGATGAGGAATCCATTGATGTTAATTTTCTGATTTTTCGAGAAGTGGGCCCGGGGCTCGGGTTTTGCTAATTTCATGAATTTCGATATTTTTCGAGTCTTTTCGATTGGGTTATGTTCCCTTAGCCTACTGTAACGTATTCATTGTGGTTTTGACTAGATTCGACGCGCGAGGAGGTCGATTTGCGAGGCAAGGGCATAGCGAGCTAGGATTTTTGGCCGGCTTGAGGTGAGTAATGATAGTAAATGATATCCTGAGGGTTTGAAACCCCGGACTTGCACAACGTAGTGCTATATTAAGGTGAAACACGCGCTTAATGGCGAGCGCGGGGTTGTTTACCACTGGGGATTGTGACTTGGTCCGTCCCGTTTGATATTTTACTGAGTATTCGATTAAGCTGATTTGTTTATCATCATGATTTGGGCTAGTTGCCATGTTTGGGGCCTCGTGCCGACTTGTAGAACCATTAGGGGTATTATGACTGATTTTCCTCACTTTACTTAGTACAAATCACATCCTCAGTCATGTTTCTAATATATTAAACAATGTGAACCGTTTTTATAAGTGTTAATCCTAAATGAGGGAAGATATGTGGCATGAGATCCCTACCCCATACTATTGTGTCCTAAAATGACTGAGAGGGGTTGAGAACCCAACAGTGAGGATATTATACATATTATGGATCGGGCTGCACGCCGCAGCAAATACTCATATGGATTGGGCCGCACGCCGCAGCAAATGTTTATGTGGATCGGGCTGCACCGCAGCAATATTGCGCTTGGGCTGTAGGAGTCCCTCCGGAGTCTGCACCCCCATAGTGAGCGCGGGTACCCATATGGATCGGGCTCCACGCCGCAGCGATGGATCAGGCTGCACGCCGTAGCGAGATATGGATCGGACTGCACGCCGCAGTGGTTATTATATGATACTATTCTGAGAGTAATCTGAGTTACTGTACTGAGCGGTTGATACTGGGCCCGAATGGCAGTTTTACTATTTATCGTTTATTAGTTGTTTTACCTGATTTACCTGCTTTAAAACGGAGATTTCTCATGATTTCACGGATTTTACTGCTTTAAGTGATTTACTGCCTGATATAGAACTGCCTTGTGCTGTTATGTGTTTTCTTATCTTCAGCTGTTATTTATTATTATTACTCACTGGGTCGGAGTACTCATATTACTCCCTGCACCATGTGTGCAGATTCAGGAAGAGCAGAGTCTGTTCCTGAGCACTAATGTCTTTGTCCAGATCAGGCAGCGAGTTCGGAGTTTCGAGGTAGCTGTTGGCGTCCGCAGCCCCTTGACTCCCCTATTTCATGTTATTTCAGTTATTCCATACTTCTGTATCAGATATTCTGTTTGTAGACCTATAGAAATTCTGTAGTAGCTCATGACTTGTGACACCCCGGATTGGGCTGTGTCACGATGGTTTCTACTGTTATATTCTATACTTCCGCGGATTATTGTTATTAAATCATGCTTTAGAATTGTTTAATGGTAATTAACTGCTTAAAAGAGGTGTTGGCATTGTTCTGGCTGGCCTTGTCTTCACGAGAGGCGCCATCACGGCCGGGTTTGGGATTTGGGCCGTGACAAGTTGGTATCAGAGCCTAGGTTACTAGGTCTCACGAGTCATGAGCTGGTTTAGTAGAGTCTCGCGGATCGGTATGGAGACGTCTGTACTTATCCTCGAGAGGCTGCATAACCTTTTAGGAAACTTCACATTCTTGGAACTCTTGTCGTGCGAACTTGTTGATCCGAGTACTAAACTCCTCTTTGTTCCATTCTCTCACAGATGGTGAGGACACGAGCTACCGGACGTGACGGACGACCCCCAGCACCACCCACTGAGACCACTAGAGTTCGTGGACGCGGTCATGGTCGTGGTAGAGGCAGAGCAGCAGGGGCAGCACCTGTGGACCCTACAATTGCCCCAGCTCGG
This sequence comes from Nicotiana attenuata, assembly GCF_001879085.1. Taxonomy (NCBI): domain Eukaryota; kingdom Viridiplantae; phylum Streptophyta; class Magnoliopsida; order Solanales; family Solanaceae; genus Nicotiana; species Nicotiana attenuata. The sequence goes on along the minus strand of NW_017670656.1, from coordinate 340,201 downwards.
GATCGGGCTCCAGCAGCACCAGTTCAGGCACCAGTTGTGCCAATCATGATTCCTGGCCTTCAAGAGACATTAGCTCAGATCTTGACAGTGTGCACAAGCCTGGCTTAGGTGGTTTCAGCCACTACAGCAGCAGCAGCTACTTCGCAGGCTGGGGGAGGCAACCAGACCTCCGCTGCTCGCACACCTGAACAGGTAGTGCAGGGATTACAGACTCCAGAGGCACCTCCAGCTCAGCCAGTTGCACCCGAGCAGGAGTTCAGGGTTCCAGCTATGCCCGAGGATGAGCAGCGTCGTCTTGAGTGGTTTGGTAAACTCCAGCCTCCGACATTCAGTGGTGCTGAGGGTGAGGATGCCCAGGGTTTTCTCGACAGATGTCAGCGGATGCTCCGTACAGCAGGGATTCTTGAGTCTAGTGGTGTGTCTTTTACTACTTTTCAGCTTACTGGAGCTGCCTTCACTTGCTGGGAGGCGTATGAGTGGCGTAGGCCGGCTGGTGCAGCACCTTTGACTTGGCAGGAGTTCTCCATTCTCTTCTTGGAGAAGTATGTACCGCAGTCCCGCAGAGAGGAGCTGCGTAGACAGTTTTAGTGGCTACGGCAGGGGGATATGATAGTGTCCCAGTAAGAGAGATTTTCAGAGTTGGCTCGGCATGCAGTTTGGCTGGTTCCGACAGATCGTGAGCGTATCCGGAGGTTTGTTGACGGTCTCAGCTACCCTCTTCGAGTTCTTATGACTAGGGAGCGAGTGCTGGGTGCCACATTCGAGGAGGTGGTTGACATAGCCCGAGAGATTAAGGCGGTTCGCCGTCAGGATCGAGAGGAGAGGGAGGCCAAGAGGCCTCGAGGTTCTGGTAGTTACAGTGGCGATCCTTCGAGGGGCCAGTTCCAGCAGGGTCGGGGTCATTCTTTCAGGCCCGCTCAGTCGGCTCGACCCGAGTATCGAGAAGGATCTTCAGGTCGTGGTTATCAGGGTTCTCAGCAGAGTCAGCCATCTCTCAGCGCTCTTCCATCACAGAGTTCATCTCGTGCTCCGTCTGCTCAAGGTTCTTCTAGGCCGAGTGCATCAGCTAGTCACTCCGGCGCGAGGGGTTCCCTTCAGTCCCGGTCCCCAGCACCTGGGAGTTGTTATGCGTGTGGAGAGTTTGGGCACATGCGGAGGGAGTGTCCTTGTCGTGTTGCTAGCTCATCTCAGCAGAGGGATTAGCCCTCATCTTCTGGTCCAGTTTCTTCAGCACCTGCCCCGCCAGCTAGGGGTGAGGGTCAGGCAGCCAGGGGTCGCCCCAGGGGAGGTGGTCGATCGGGCCGTGGTCAGGCTCGCTTTTATGCTCTTCAGGGTAGGACGGATGCTATTTCTTCGGATGCTGTTATTACAGGTATTATTTTAATCTGCCACAGAGATGCCTCAGTCTTATTTGATCCCGGTACCACCTATTCTTATGTGTCCTCATATTTTGCTCATCATCTGGGTACGACCCGAGGGTATCTTGCTTTACCTGTTCATGTATGTACCCCGGTGGGTAATACTGTCGTTGTAGACCATGTATACTGGTCATGTTTGGTTACTATTGGGGGTCTGGAGACCCGAGTTGATCTGCTGCTATTGAGCATGGTAGATTTTGATGTTATTCTGGGCATGGACTGGTTGTCTCCGTGTCATGCTATCCTAGACTGTCATGCTAAGACAGTCACTTTGGCTATGACGGGTGTACCGAGGATCGAGTGGCGTGGTATGACTGACTATGTTCCTAGCAGGGTAGTTTCATTCTTAAAGGCCCAGCGTATGGTTGGGAAGGGTTGTCTTTCATATTTGGCGTTCGTGAGGGATGTTGGAGCCGAGACTCCTAGCATTGATTCTGTCCCAGTTGTGAGGGAGTTTCCCGATATTTCCCTGCAGACCTGCCGAGCATGCCCCCGGACAGGGATATTGATTTTGGTATTGACCTGGTGCCGGGCACTCAGCCCATTTCCATTCCGCCATATCGTATGGCACCAGCGGAGTTGAAAGAATTGAAGGATCAGCTTCAGGAACTCCTAGATAAGCGGTTCATTCGGCCTAGTGTGTCACCGTGGGGTGCACCGGTTCTGTTTGTGAAGAAGAAGGATAGCACCATGAGGATGTGCATTGACTACAGGCAATTGAACAAAATAACGGTGAAGAACAAGTGCCCCCTGCCTCGTATTGATGATTTATTTGACCAGCTTCAGGGCGCGAGGGTGTTTTCCAAGATTGACCTCCGTTCGGGCTATCACTAGTTGAAGATCATGAATTTGGATATTATGAAGACTGCTTTCAAGACTAGATATGGGCACTATGAGTTTCTTGTTATGTCCTTTGGGCTGACTAATGCCCCAGCAGCGTTCATGCATTTGATGAATAGTGTGTTTCGACCGTATTTGGATTCGTTCGTTATTGTTTCTATTGATGATATTCTGGTGTACTCGCGTAGCCAGGAGGAGCACGCACAGCATTTGCGAGTTGTATTGCAGAGATTGAGGGAGGAGAAGCTTTATGCAAAGTTCTCCAAGTGTGAGTTTTTGGCTCAGCTCAGTAGCTTTCTTGGGGCACGTGGTATCCAGCGAGGGTATTCAAGTTGACCCGAAGAAGATAGGGGCGGTTCAGAGTTGGCCTAGACCGACCTCAGCCACGGAGATTTGTAGTTTCCTTGGGTTGGCAGGTTATTATCGCCGGTTTGTTCAGGGATTTTCCTCTATTGCATCGCCCTTGACCAAGTTGACTGAGAAGGGTGCTCCATTTGTATGGTCGGATGAGTGCGAGGAGAGCTTTCAGAATCTCAAGACAGCTTTGACCACGGCTCCAGTGTTGGTTTTGCCATCAGCTTCAGGTTCTTGTATTGTATATTGCGATGCTTCGAGAGTCGGGATTGGATGTGTATTGATGCAGGAGGGTAGAGTTATTGCATATGTTTCTCGTCAGTTGAAGCCCCACAAGAAGAACTACCCTGTTCATGATTTGGAGTTGGCTGCTATAGTTCATACTTTGAAGATTTGGAGGCACTACTTGTATGGCGTATCTTGCGAGGTATTCACTGATCATCGCAGTCTTCAGCATCTATTCAAGCAAAAGGATCTTCATTTGAGGCAGCGGAGGTGGCTAGAGTTACTCAAGGATTATGATATTACCATTCTGTATCACCCGGGAAAGGCCAATGTAGTGGCCGATGCTTTGAGCCGAAAGGCGGTTAATATGGGGAGTTTGGCGTATATTCCAGTTGGGGAGAGGCCCTTTGCAGTTGATGTCCAGGATTTGGCCAATCGGATGGTGAGATTAGATATTTCGGAGCCTAGTCGGGTGTTGGCTTGTGTGGTTTCTCGGTCCTCCTTGTACGATCGCATATGATGATCCGCATTTGCTTATCCTTAAGGACAGGGTTCAGCATGATGATGCCAGGGATGTGACCATTGGTGATGATGGCGTGTTGAGGATGCAGGGCCGGATTTGTGTGCCCAATGTGGATGGGCTTCGGGAGTTGATATTGGAGGAGGCCCACAGCTCGCGGTATTCCATTCATCCGGGTGCCACGAAGATGTATCAGGATTTGAGGCAGCACTATTGGTGGAGGAGGATGAAGAAGGATATTGTAGGGTTTGTGGCTCGGTATCTCAACTGTCAGCAGGTAAAGTACGAGCATCAGAGGCTGGGCGGGGTGCTTCAGCGGATGATTATTCCAGAGTGGAAGTGGGAGAGGATTACTATGGATTTTGTGAGTGGTCTCCCTCGGACTTTGAAGAAGTTTGATTCGATTTGGGTGATTGTGGATCGGCTGACCAAGTCCGCGCTCTTCATTCCTGTATGTACTACCTATTCCTCGGAGCGGCTGGCAGGGATCTTTATCCGGGAGATTGTCCGATTGCATGGGGTTCCAGTGTCTATTATCTCAGATAGGGGTACTCAATTCACTTCTTAGTTCTGGAAGACTTTTCAGCGGGAGTTGGGTACTCAGGTGGAGTTGAGCACATCATTTCATCCCCAGATAGACGGACAGTTCGAGCGTACTATTCAGATATTGGAGGTTCTTGGGATGGGTTTTTGCCGCTTGCAGAGTTTGCCTACAACAACAGTTATCAATCAAGCATTCAGATGGCTCCGTATGAGGCATTGTATGGGAGGTGGTGTAGATCTCCTATTGGTTGGTTCGAGCCCGGTGAGGCTAGGCTATTGGGGACAGAGATGGTTCAGGATGCCTTGGAGAAGGTGAAGCTGATTCAAGAGAGGCTTCATACAGCTCAGTCGCGTCAGAAGAGTTATGCGGACCGGAAGGTTCGAGATGTGTCTTATGTGGTTGGTGAGAAGGTCTTGCTGAAGGTTTCCCCCATGAAGGGTGTTATGCGGTTTGGGAAGAAAGGGAAGCTGAGTCCTCGGTTTATTGGACCTTTTGAGGTACTTAGGAGGATTGGGGAGGTGGCTTATGAGCTTGCTTTGCCACCCATCTTGTCAGGCGTACATCCGGTATTTCATGTTTCTATGCTCCGGAAGTATGTTGGGGACCCGTCTCATGTATTGGATTTCAGCACTGTTCAGTTGGATGATGATTTGACCTATGATGTGGAGCCAGTGGCTATTTTGGGTCGTCAGGTTCGAAAGTTGAGATCAAAGTATATAGCTTCGGTGAAAGTGCAGTGGAGAGGTCGGCCCGTGAAAGAGGCTACTTGGGAGACCGAGCGGGAGATGCGGAGCAGATATCCTCACTTGTTTGAGGCTCCAGGTATGTTTCTTGACTGAGAAAGAAGCATATGCTGGAGAACTTGTGCAAACACTCACACAAACTCAAGAAGACCTTCGGGAATCTTCTGATAAGGTTCGCTTTTTAGAGAGTTCTCAAGTTGCTCTCCAAGCTTCTCAAGAATCTGCCTTAGCTGAAAACGAAAAATTAAGAAATGAAGTTGCTGACTGGGAAAGAGACTATGAGATCCTTGAAGAGAAATCTGCCATTGAAGTGAGTTGGTGTGACGACCCGGCCCGTCGTCACGTGAGTTACCGCCCCGTTTCCCCCATTTACTGCTTCCTTATGTTTTATTATAAGAGTCTTGAGTGAATGAGTTGATTTGGATTGGTTTCGGATGGAAATGAGACATATAGTCTCTTTAAGGAAGGTTTGTATTGGAAAAGTCAACCGGATGTTGACTTGTGAGTTAGAGGGCTCGGATGTGATTTTCGGTGATTTGGTTAGCTTCGGGGGATGATTTGTGACTTAGGAGCGTGATCGGAATCCATTTTGGAGGTCCGGTGTAGAATTAGGCTTGAATTGGCGAAGTTAGTATTTTGGCGAATTCCGGTTGATAGGTGAGATTTTGATCCGAGGGTCGGAATGGAATTCCAAGAGTTGTTGTAGCTTTGTCAGGTGATTTTGGATGTGGGTGCAAAATTTCAGATCATTCGGAGGTGTTTTGGTCGAGTTTTTGATCAAATGCGTAATTCGGAAGTTTTAGAAGAACTTAGGCTTTGGTGTTAATTGTGGTGTTTTGATGATTGGAACAAGTTTGAACGATGTTTTAGGATGGGTTGGCACTTTTGGTTGAGGTCCCGGGGGCCTCGGGGTGATTTCGGATGGCCATCGGGATGATTTTGGACTTAGTAAGATTGTTGTATATCTAGTATCTGGTATTTCCGCATCTGCGGAAAAAGGAACCGCAGATGCGGTGGCGCAGGTGCGGTCATTGGCTGGGATGGAAGAATCCGAAGATGAGGTAGGGTGAGCCGCATCTGCGAGTCCGCAGATGCGGTAGAATGGTCGCTGGTGCGAAAAGGTGAGGCCTTGGTGTTTCCGCAGAAGCGGACAAGTATCCTCAGAAGCGGACAAGTATCCGCAGAAGCGGGCTCCGCATATGCGGATAGAGGACCGCAGAAGCGGTCGTGGACTTAATGAGGATCCGCAGAAGTGGAGGTATAACTGCAGAACCGGTAGCCGCAAATGCGATAAAGGAACCGCAGATGCGAAAATCACTGTTCAGAGAAGGGTTTTAAAGCTCATTTTGTTCCGCGAGCTTAAGTTCATTTCCACCATATTTGATCGACCTTGAAAGCTCTTGGGCGGAAATTGAAGGGGATTTTGGCTAGGTGTGATTAGAGGTGAGTTCCTTGACCTAAATACGTGATTTAATGGTAGAATTAACGTGGAAATTTGTGGAAATTCATCAAAAGAGGGTAAAGCTAGGGCTTGGGAATTTGGTATTTCAAAGTGGAATTTGAGGGGTCAAATGGACTCCGATTTTTGTAATTTTGATATGTAAAGACTCGTGGCGAGATAAGGAATCCATTGATGTTAATTTTTTGATTTTTCGAGAAGTGGGCCCGGGGCTCGGGTTTTGCTAATTTCGTGAATTTTGATATTTTTCGAGTCTTTTCGATTCGGTTAAGTTCCCTTAGCCTACTGTAACGTATTTGTTGTGGTTTTGACCAGATTCGAGGCGCGAGGAGGTCGATTTGCGAGGCAAGGGCATAGAGAGCTAGGATTTTTGGCCGGCTTGAGGTGAGTAATGATAGTAAATGATATCCTGAGGGTTTGAAACCCCGGACTTGCACAACGTAGTGCTATATTGAGGTGAAACACGCGCTTAGTGGCGAGCGCGGGATTGTTTACTACTGGGGATTGTGACTTGGTCCGTCCCGTTTGATATTTTACTGAGTATTTGATTAAGCTGATTTGTTTATCATCTCGATTTGGGCTAGTTGCCATGTTTGGGGCCTCGTGCCGACTTGTAGAACCCTTAGGGGTATTATGACTGATTTTCCTCACTTTACTTAGTACAAATCACATCCTTAGTCATGTTTCTAATTGATTAAACAATGTGAATCGTTTCTATAAGTGTTATCCTAAATGAGGGATGATATGTGGGCTGAGATCCCTACCCCATACTATTGTGTCTTAAAATGACTGAGTGGGGTTGAGAACCCAACAGTGAGGATATTATACATATTATAGATCGGGCTGCACGCCGCAGCAAATACTCATATGGATGGAGCTGCACGCCGCAGCAAATGTTTATGTGGATCGGGTTGCGCGCCGCAGCAATATTGCGCTTGGGCTGTAGGAGTCCCTCCGGAGTCTGCACCCCCACAGTGAGCGCGGGTACCCATATGGATCGGGCTGCACACCGCAGCGATGGATCGGGCTGCACGCCGCAACGAGATATGGATCGGACGGCACGCCGCAGTGGTTATTATATGATACTATTCTGAGAGTAATTTGAGTTACTGTACTGAGCGGTTGATACTGGGCCCGAGAGGCAGTTTTACTATTTATCATTTATTAGCTGTTTTACCTGATTTACCTGCTTTAAAACAGAGATTTATCATGATTTCACGGATTTTACTGCTTTAAGTGATTTACTGCCTGATATAGAACTGCCTTGTGCTGTTATGTGTTTTCTTATCTTCAGCTGTTTTTTATTATTATTACTCACTGGGTCAGAGTACTCACATTAATCCGTGCACCATGTGTGCAGATTCAGGAAGAGCAGAGTCCGTTCCTGAGCACTGATATCCTTGTCCAGATCAGGCAGCGAGTTTGGAGCTTCGAGGTAGCTGTTGGCGTCCGCAGCCCCTTGACTCCCCTATTTCATGTTATTTCAATTATTCCAGACTTCTGTATCAGATATTCTGTTTGTAGACCTATAGAAATTCTGTAGTAGCTCATGACTTGTGACACTCCGGTTTGGGCTGTGTCGGGATGGTTTCTACTGTTGTATTATATACTTCCGCGGATTATTGTTACTAAATCATGCTTTAGAATTGTTTAATGGTAATTAAATGCATAAAAGAGGTGTCGGCATTGTTCTGGCTGGCCTTGTCTTCACGAGAGGCGCCATCACGGCCGGGTTTGGGATTTGGGCCGTGACAGTTGGGCGTTTTTAAATTCTCGCCATGATACCCTCGTTCAAGTTAGCCAGGAGAATTTTGACTTAGAATCTCAGTTAGCCAAGATCAAAGAGGCTCTCGAGAAGACTCAGCAGAACCAAGATTTCCCTTCTCCCGTGGCTGAAATTTCTGAACAAGTTGAAGATGATACGGGTATCCCCACTCCTTCGAGTCAAGCTGAGCCGCCCGCTGCTGTTGATGTTCCTGTTTCAGTTCCTTCAAGTTCTCAGTGAAAAGTTTGTATACCTTTGTTGCCTTTTTATTTTTGTGGTTGGTTGTAACCCTTGGTCTTTTTAAGGGTTTTGTGGAAAACGTTAAGTCCCCAGACCTTTTATGGGGCATTTTGTTTAGGCAACTTTTCAGTTTATGACTAAGTCCATACTTAGTCAAAACTGTTTTAATATATGAAGTTTCCGTTGCTGTCTAAACTTCTATTTTGTTTATTCTCGCCTTTATTTTTAAGGACTTACTGAATAACTTGCATTTTTATTTTGTAAAATGCTTTTTTTTTCTCATGAATGTCTTAAATCAATCATAAATTATAAAAGAGGGCCCTTTTATATTCTACACTTAATGAAGAAGACGTCTCAACTTCATAATGGTGTTAACATACGATAAAAGAAATAGGAATACACATGTTTCTTGAAATAACTTTGACAAGTTTTTATTTGAACTTTGCCAAGTTTTAAGCAACACTTTACATGTATTTAAATAACATATATAACTTTTTCGTAACTGTTTTTCTCATAACAGATTTTTAAAAGAAGGAATCAAAATACAGGGTTTTTATGTAATAACCCGTTTTAGTACATGTACTTCAAATACAAGGTTTTTATTTATAACCTGTTTTGGTACATTGCTTTTAACCTAACTATAGTAAGGTTTTGTCCTGGCCTTGGCTCGTGGCTATCTTTGCTCGTGGCTATCTTTCGTTAGCTTTTGCTCTGCACTTGACTCTTTTAGTGATGTGATTTTGAACTAGCTGAATAGCTGATTTCTTGAATTTTTGATTGCTTCTCAATCTTCTTTGTCTTCTTTATGTATTTGTTTACACATATATATCACATAGTCCCCCAAGTATTTGAGCATTGAAGCATGAAATCTCGTGCACTTGACTGTTCCTCTCATTTGGTCCATTCCCTGAAAAGGAAAAGCACACGGGACTCGGAGGCGATATTAGATGAAGACTGCTTAACCCGTCTGAATTTCTATCAGAATAGTTCTAACCCTAGACCGGGAATTTTAATTTATTCAACGTGCCTTGCAAGTCGTGATTCATCATTTAGTGCGGGCTAGCTTTTTGCCTAGCATCTAAAATCGTTAGTAAAATTTTAACAATTCAAAAATAGAATTTTAAAATGAAGATACCTGACCGTGGGTATTCTTTTAGAAATAGTATCTCTTCAGGTGAACGGTATTCCAATGTGAAGGTAATATCTTGCCGTCCATAGTCTCTAGCTCGTATGCTCCTTTGCCTGCAATACCATGAATCCTGTAAGGTCCTTTCCAAGTTGGACTTAATTTTTCGGTATTGGCCGTCTTCGTGGATGGAAAAACTTTCTTGAGCACGAAGTCCCCAATCTTGAAGTATCTTAATCGTGCCTTCCGATTGTAATATCGTTCAATGACTTGTTTTTGTGCTGCCATTCTTATTAATGCAGTTTCTCTTCTTCCTTCAAGTAGGTCAAGGTTTATGCGCATTTCCTCTTCATTAATTTCTTTTGACACTTGCGTATACCTCGTGCTTGGTTCCCCTATTTCAACTGGAATTAAAGCTTCAGCCCTGCACACCAATAAAAATTGTGTTTCACCTGTGCTTATTTTTGTTGTTGTGCGATATGCCCATAAAACACCAGGTAGTACTTCTGGCCAATTACCTTTAGATTCTTTTAACCGTTTTTCAAATTGTTGATAATGACTTTATTTGTTGACTCAGCCTGTCCATTACCTGCTGGATGGTAAGCCGTGGACGTGATCCTTTTGATTTGCCAACTTTGTAAAAATTCTGTGATTTGAGCGCCTATAAATTGTGGGCCGTTATCACACACGATTTCCTTTGGTACACCGAACCGACATATGATATTTCGCCAAATGAGATCTCTGACCTCTTTTTCCCGTACCTGTTTAAACGCACCTGCTTCTACCCATTTAGTAAAGTAATCAGTGAGCACCAGTAGAAATTTTACCTGCCCCTTTGCTTGTGGTAGTGGTCCTATGATATCCATCCCCCACTACATAAAGGGCCATGGTGCAATGACCGGATGTAAAGTTCCGCAGGTCTATGCATGTTGTTTCCATATCTTTGGCACTTATCACATTTAGCCACGAAATTCTCTGCTTCTTCTTCCATTTTAGGCTAGTAGTAGCCTGTTTTAATCATGGTTCTTACGAGTGATCTTCCTCCCGCATGATTCCCACAATGCCCCTCGTGTATTTCTCTCATTACATATTCTATTTGAGAAGGTCCGAGTCATCTTGCTAAGGGGCCACCGAACATTTTTCGATAAAGATTACCTTGCTTCAAACAATATCATGCAGCCTTTTTCCGAAGGGCTTTTTTCTTATCTTTAGGGATGGTACAATACTGCAAAAAAGCAACAATCTCGTTTCTCCAATCCCAGGTTAAATTGTTGAAATTTACCTCATTTTTGTCCGGATCAAGTACCAAATGAAACAAATGAATTACGGAAGCATTTTCATTGCTTGCCACGTCCGCCGCAGATACGAGGTTAGCTAGGGCATCTGCTTCGACATTTTCATCTCTCGATATCTGTGTGACTTTCCAGGTTTGAAATTGTCTAATTAAATCCCGTACCTTTTCCAAATACTGCTGCATTCGTGCCTCCCTGGCCGTATAAGTCCCCAGCATTTGGTTAACCACGAGCTGCGAATCACTTTTGATTACAATTTGATTAATGCCAAGTTCGCGTGCCAGTTCCAAAACTGCAATCACAGCTTCATACTATGCCTCATTGTTAGTTATAGAATGGCATTTTATGGCCTCTCGAATGGTTTCACCCGTAGGTGGCACCAAAACAACTCCTAATCCTGCACCATTCACGTTAGATGAGCCATCCACAAATAAGGTCCAAATTCCTGGATTAGACCCGTTGAACACTTGTAATTCTTTTTCCGCTTCTAATTGCATTTCTTGGCTAAAATCAGCTAAAAAATCTGCTAATACTTGAGATTTTATCGCGGTTCTGGGTTGGTATCTGATTTCATATTCACTTAGTTCTATAGCCCATTTAGCTAACCTACCAGACAACTCATGCTTGTGTAATATGTTGCATAATGGATAAGCAGTTACTACGATAATAGGATGGCATTAAAAATAAGGTCTTAGCTTTCTAGATACCATGATTAGTGCAAGTGCAAGTTTTTCTAGTTGAGGGTACCGTGTCTCTGCATCTAATAATGATTTACTGACATAATAGATTGGAGACTGTTTACCTTGGTCTTCACGAACTAGAACAGCACTTACCGCTACTTCTGAAACAGCAAGATAAATAAGCAAACTTTCTCCAACCTTTGGTTTTGCGAGCAACGGCGGATTTGGAAAGTATTTCTTCAAATTCTTGAGCGCCTGTTGACACTCTTCAGTCCATTCAAACTGACCTTGCTTTTTAAGAGCTGAAAAGAATTTAAAGCACTTTTCGGATGATTTGGAAATAAATCTCCCCAAAGCTACAATTCTTCCTGTCAACCTCTGTACTTCTTTTTTATTTGTAAGTACATCAGGGATTTCTTCAATGGCTCTAATATGCGCTGGATTCACCTCAATACCACGGTTAGAAACAAGAAAACCTAAAAACTTACCTGATGCAACTCCAAACGCACATTTCTCAGGGTTTAATTTCATATTGAATTTCCGCAATATCTGAAACGTATCTGATAAGTGCGATATATGATCTCCCGAATGTTGAGTTTTAACGAGCATATCATCTATGTAGACCTCCATAGTTTTTCCCAAGTGTTCCCGGAACATTTTGGACACCAGTCTTTGATATGTTGCACCAGCGTTTTCGAGGCCAAAAGGCATTACTTTATAGCAGTAAGTCCCCCTGTATGTTATAAAGGAAGTTTTTTCTTCATCTAAAGGATCCATTTTAATCTGGTTATAACCTGAATATGCATCTAAAAAGCTTAACAATTCATGTCCTGCAGTAGCATCAATGAGTTGATCTATATGTGGTAATGGAAAAGAGTCTTTGGGACAAGCTTTGTTAAGATCTGTGTAATCTACACAAACTCGCCACTTACCATTCTTTTTTGGTACCACAACAGTATTGGCTAACCAATTAGGATACTTTACCTCGCGGATAGATCCATTGTTTAATAATTTTCGGACCTCATCTTGAATCACCTGATTTTTGAAAGTTCCTTGCTTTCTCTTCTTTTGCTTGATAGGTGGATAAGACGGGTATTCGTTTAATTTGTGAGTCATTACCTCCGGTGGTATACCTGTCATATCAGAATGGAACCAAGCAAAACAATCTGCATTAGCTTCTAAAAATTCAATCAACTTACGTTTTACGTCTGGGCTGAGATTGGCCCCTATGTAAATTTTCCTTTCAGGCCAATGTACAAACAATACTACAGCCTCCAGTTCTTCGATCGTTGTTTTGATATTTTCGTTTTCTTATGGTTCTTCAATGGAGTCCGACCTTGAATCTACATCTGTTCGCCCTTGTTCAGTTGAGGTTTGCGTTGTGGTATCCTCAACTGAATACTGTAATTGCTATTTTTCTTCATTTCTCGTGCTTGAATCTGCTACAGAGTTAATGTTCCTAGATGTATGTTGATCTCCACGGATTTGACATATTCCCCATGGTGATGGAAATTTAATGACTTGATGTAAGGTCGACGGAACAGCATCCATCTCGTGGATCCATGGCCTCCCTAGAATTATGTTGTAAGCCATTTCCAGCTCCACTACCTGAAACTTTGTATCTTTGACAACTCCTTCTGCGAATGTAGTAAGTATTACTTCCCCTTTCGTCACGGCGCTAGAATTGTCAAACCCGGACAAAGCATGCGCCTTGGGTACTAATTTGGCTTCGGCTTGCATCTCGTGTAGAACTCTTAGAAGAATAATATTCACAGAGCTAACTGGATCAATCAAAACTCGTTTCACATTAGTGTCATGTACAAGTAAAGATATTACCAGTGCGTCGTTATGTGGAGTTAATACGCCATCCGTATCTGCATCATCAAACGTAATGCTTTCTTCCTCTAAGATATGTCTCACCCGCTTCCCGTGGGTAATTGTGACTTTGGATACTTTATTTGCTGCTGTATACGTCACACCATTGATTTCTTCACCTCCGCTTATAACATTAACGGTCCTTTTTAGGGAGGGCGGTTTTGGGGGCTCCTGCCTATTCTTCATGTATGCTTGCTTCCTTTCTCGCTGAATAACTCGGTGAGATACCCTTGCTTCAACAGATGATCAACTTCACCCTGTAGTAATCTACAATCTGCCGTTTTGTGACCATGATCGTTATGAAATTCACACGAGTGTTCGAGATTGCGCCTGTTTGGGTTTGACCTCATCTCTTTTGGCCGCCGCACCTTATCACCCATGCTTCTTAAAACAGCAACGAGCTCGGAAGTGCTCACATTAAAATTATAACCACCGAATCGCGCCTTCAAATTTCTATCATCATCTCGTGACTCTCGCGTCTTGTGATCATTTCCATACCTAGATGATGAACCCGATTCTCTATTTCTAGATCTATGATCGTACCTTGAATGATCATGCTTGGACCGTGAATCTTTTCCAGCTGGGCCCATATATGGTTCGTACCTGTTTTTACCTGATCTTTTTTCTGTTTCTGCCCATCTCAAAATTACCTTTTCTTCTTTTTGAGATCGTGAGATAATATCTTCCTCAATCCTTAACTTCGTGCTATATCGGTTGTAGAAGTCATTCCATGTTGTTGCTGGGAATTCACGAAGACTTTCCTTGAGTCTCCTCTAGCTTCTGAGCTTTTTTCATTCAAATTACTGGCGAAAGCTATAGCTGCCCAATTATCTGGTACACGTGGTAGCGTCATTCTTTCACGCTGGAATCTATCCACGAACTCTCTGAGCAACTCAGAGTCCCCTTGTTTGATTTTGAAAATATCCTCCATTCTCTTTTCGACTTTTTGAGCTCCCGGATGTGTTTTGATAAATGAATCTGTAAGTTCAGCAAAAGAATTTATAGAATTTTCTGGTAAAAGAGAATACCATGTTAATGCTCCCTTAGTGAGCATTTCTCCGAGTTTTTCGACCAATACTGATTCAATTTCTTATTTGGTCAAGTTGTTGCCTTTTACGCCAGTTGTGAATGCAGTCACGTGGTCTCGTGGATCAGTTGTTCCATCATACTTTGGAATATCAGGCATTTTGAATTTCTTTGGAATTGGTAAAGGAGCAGCGTTTGGCTTCCAAGGTTGCTGTGAATATTTATCTATATCTATTCCTTTGATTACGGGCGGTACTCCAGGTATTTGCTCTATGCGGTCACTTTGCTCCTTAAGCTGTTTCTGCAATGTTAGAACTAAATTTTGTAAATTGGAATTGACTATGTTACTTGGTTCTCCCTCTCGTGATTCACTGGGGATTCCACCACTGCCTGTATTAGCAAGCCTAGAATGAGGGTTTTCCAAAGTGTTGGTATTTGGAACTGGTGTTGATGGTGCAGCAGGTAATTGGCTGGCAAAAGCTTCAAGAGCTTTATTGACATGTTGAGCAATCAACTTCTGCAAAGCTTCATTGATAGCTTCATCGTTGTTAAATTGAGTATTTGCATTTGAGTGAGATCCATCAGGAGTTCCTTCTCGAGATCGACGAGGCGAACTTTGTGGAGAAGGGATCGGAGTGTGAACATCTTGTGGATCCCTTTGGAGTTGATGGTTTCCTTGATTTCCTTGGTTTCCCTGGGTGTTATCGTTAACATTTGACATGATTGTTGATGTAACAAAATAGATAAGGTTAAGAAAGAATAGATTATTAGATTCCCAATAACGGAGCCAATTTGTTTAACCGAAAAATGGGATTTCAGTCAAAGCTTTATTTTTAGAAGAACTCGGGTTACTGATAATCGAAAATGAATAAAAGAAATGGATTTTGATAACCGATAGATAGCAGAAAACAAAGTAAACCAGTATATTCAGATGATATTGTGTGTCTACAAATGATCAGTCTTCTCCCTTTTATAGCTATTTTTAAGTTATACGTTTTGCCTTTGTCATAATAAGGTCATTATGGATGATTAAAGGCATTAAATGCTACGTTACATAATCATTGCAATTTAATACAGATCCTCTAACGTTTTCAGTATTTAATGCTTATTAAATACTGTATCTGGGCTCTCCTGTGTTGTCATGTTCATTCTTCTCAGCTTTTAGACTTAAATAGGTACGAGCAACGAGTCTTTTTGAATATTTGCTCGTGCCTCTTCTTGTGCTTCCGCTCGTATCTGTTGCAACTCGTGCCTCTTTGCTTAATCACCACTCTTTGACCTGCCTACGTGTCATGACATGTCATCTTTCCATCACTTCGATATGCATAAACCCAGTTTTACCTAATACAACTATGAAGCAGATGACATTGAGGAACCCTAGTTTTTGGATTTGGGAATCTGTTTTAACGAGGGGAAAAGGGTAAGTTTTGCGGTGTATTTCGTGTGTTTCTAGCGTAGATTTTAAGGTGGGTTGGGTTTTAGTTGGGTCGGTTTAGGGGTTTAAGTGGGTAGCGGATCGGGTATAAAATAAAATGGGAAATTTTATTCAGGAGCTGCCACGTGGCATTCCGTCCAAATTAAGAGCAATATTGATACAAAGTATGACGGTAGGGGTATGGATAGCCCAATAGTATAAAGAAGGGTACAAGTAAATAATATTTAAAAATAGAGGGGTATATTTAACCCTTTTCCGTAAGAGAAAAGTATAGTTATGTAGTCCCATGTTGAAGTAATTCGTTGGTTTATTTGATCAATTGTATGTGGTGTCTGAATTTTGGAAATGAATAAAAATGTTTGTCATATTTGAAGATCAGTAGTATTTGATTTACTGGTTTCTACTACTATTATTTATCTTCTATATAATATACATAAAGGAACTAAATTGGAATTGTTGGACTTTAAAGGCATTGAGCTTCAAAGACTTTAAGCATTGGGCTTTAAAGTATAAGAGTGTGAATTGGAAATGGTGGGAAATAAAATGGAGGGAAATGAAAATTTGAATGAAGTGAGCTTTTGACTTGCACTTTGTCCCTCATTAGTGAGAGACAACTACATTTGTGTGCTTATATATAGAATCACTTCTTAAAGCTCTTAAAAGGAGTTGAAGAGAATGAACCATCGCGCCGTCGTCGTTGCTCGCTCGGCTCGGCTTCGGCTTCGGCTTCGGCTTCGGCTTCGGATTTGGATTTGGATTTGGATTTGGATTTGGATTTGTCAAATGATCGATAAGATTATTTTTTGGACAAAATTTATTTAATTAATTATTTAATAATTAATTAAATGCCAGAACCCTGCTGCAGATTCAGAGGGCCACTCTGGCCGCGGTCCTGGCGTAACCGCGGCAGGCCGCGTAAACTTCTGAAAAGGCACCTTTTCCAGAACAAACATCACACCTCTTCCAATAATTGCCTATAAATTCTGAGGCATGGCTTCATTTTTAACACACCAAAAATATTACAGAACTTCCTTCTTTCTGAAAATACTGTATTCTAATTCGCAGTCTCTCTCTCTCAAATTCGTAAGTGTGATTTTGCTCCGTTCTTTAAGTTCGTTGGTATCCTGCAGTTTGTATTGCCACCGTTGCAGGAAGGTTTATTCCGTTTTATCCTGGGAGGATTTAATCCATTACCTTGGCAACGTGTGAGGGGGTTAAAATTCCTTAAGGACGCACAAGCAAATTGTGGACTCGGAATATTTCTTAATCTTTACTGTTTTTCCAATTTCTTTTATTCTTCTAACAGTTTTTCTGATTTTGTGTTTTAACACAGTAGCAACAACAAGCTTAAGGAATTTTATTTTATACTAATGTTTCTGTGTTGAAATATATATTAAAACTGTTATCTATATTTGTATATTGTTTTGGAGATTAAAGCTTTCGTGCTTTCTACTCCAATAATTGTTCTGTCCGGTTTAAAGTAAATCAAAACTTTACCGGAATAATAAACGTATGGGTTTGAAGTATATAAAAACTTCACCATTGTTACGTGTTGTATGTTTGGTTTGGTATTCAGTTTGAAGATATCAAAACTTCACTGATTTAACCAAGTTCTGTTTTGTTTCCAACTTTACAGAAAAATGACGAATGAAAACCAAACTAATGGAAATGTTGCGGGAACGGGTGCTACTGTTACAAATGTGGCTGCCTCGTCAAGCCGTTCAACTTCTGCTCATGCTATGGCACCAGCAGAAAAACCCGAAAAATTTTTCGGTCTCGACTTCTATCTTACTACGTTGAGTTTGCAGCGATTCATCAAGGAGGATCCTCCGGTCCTGGCTGAAAACACTCCAGATGACGAACGATGTGTTGTAACTGAAGCATGGAAACATTCTGATTTCTTGTGCAAAAACTACATCTTGAGTTGTTTGGAAGATAGCCTGTACAATGTCTATAGTGTTATGGAAACATCAAAATCGTTATGGAATGCGCTTGAGGAAAAGTACAAGACTGAGGATGCCAGACTTAAGAAGTTCGTGGCTGCAAGGTTTTTGGATTTCAAGATGATTGACACTAGGTCGGTCATAACTCAAGTCCAAGAATTACAAGTTATTGTGCATGACCTCCTTGCTGAAGGTATGGTCATTAATGAGGCCTTTCAAGTCGCCGCTTTCATTGAGAAGTTACCTCCGTTGTGGAAGGACTTTAAGAACTATCTTAAACACAAGCGGAAGGAAATGATACTAGAAGACTTGATTGTTCGTTTGAGGATAGAAGAAGACAACAAAAATGCTGAAAAGAAGTCACGTGGAAACTCGACAATAATTAGGGCTAATATTGTTGAGGAGGCGCCACAAAATAAGAAGAGAAAGAAGGCTTCTGGACCAAAGAATTACCCAAGCAAGAAAAAGTTCAAGGGTAATTGCCACAACTGTGAAAAATCTAGGCATAAGGCCGTGGATTGTCGTGCACCAAAGAATGATAAGAAGAAGAATAATCAAGCTAACATGGTTGAAAATGCTGAAGAAATGGAGGACTTGTGTGCCATGTTGTCTGAATGCAACTTGGTAGGAAATCCTAAAGAATGGTGGATAGATTCTGGAGCCACCCGCCATGTTTGTGCTAACAAGGAGTTATTTTCTTCTTATGCCCCCGCAGGACCCGACGAGACAATTTTCATGGGAAATTCGTCTACAGCCAAAATTGAAGGAGTTGGCAAGATTGCGTTGAAGATGACGTCGGGAAAAATAGTGACTCTAAACCAAGTTCTCCATGTTCCAGAAATTAGCAAGAATCTTGTATCGACTTCACTTCTTGTCAAGAATGGATTCAAATGTATTTTTGTTTCCAATAGTGTTGTACTAAGTAAGAATGATATGTATGTAGGAAAAGGTTACCTGAATGAGGGCCTTTTTAAGCTAAATGTAATAGCAATTCCTATCAATAAAGTGAATACTTCTTCTTACTTACTTGAGTCAAACACTTTATGGCATTCGCGTTTAGGACACGTCAACTTCAAAACATTGCGAAAGATAATAAATTTAGAAGTATTGCCAAAATTTGATTGCATTAATTCCAAATGTCAAATATGTGTGGAATCAAAGTATGCTAAGCATCCTTATAAGTCCGTTGAAAGGAATCAAGTCCTTTAGACTTAATTCACACAGATATTTGTGACATGAAGTCAACACCATCTCGCGGTGGAAAAAAGTATTTTATTACTTTTATTGACGATAGCACAAGATGTTGCTATGTTTATTTACTTAATAGTAAAGATGAGGCAATTGATTCTTTCAAGCAATACAAGAGTGAAGTTAAAACACAACTAAACAAAAAGATCAAAATGATAAGAAGTGATAGGGGTGGAGAATATGAATCTCCTTTTGAAGAAGTATGTTTGGAAAATGACATTATTCACCAAACAACTGCCCCTTACTCTCCACAATCTAATGGAATTGCGGAGAGAAAGAATCGAACGTTGAAAGAGATGATGAATGCGTTGTTGATAAGTTCTGGTTTACCACAGAACTTGTGGGGGGAAGCTATACTTACAGCTAACCGAATAATCAACCGTGTACCTCATAGTAAAACACAGTCCATTCCCTATGAAAAATGGAAAGGAAGGAAGCCCAGCTTGAAATACTTCAAAGTGTGGGGGTGTTTAGCTAAGGTACAAGTTCCTAAACCTAAAAGGGTTAAGATAGGTCCAAAAACGGTTGATTGTGTATTTATTGGATATGTAACCAATAGCAAGGCATATCGTTTTCTGGTTCATAAGTTAGAAAATCTTGAGATTCACGTTAATACGATAATAGAATCAGATAATGCTGAATTCTTTGAAACTATTTATCCGTATAAAAGGAAAGTGAAGTGACCTACCAAAAGTCAAAACGACCTCGGGAGGAAATAACAGATGGTATGCCTAATGAGGAAAATCCGAGAAGAAGTAAACGTCAACGGACATCTACTTCATTCGGTCCAGATTTTCTGACTTTCCTGCTAGAAAATGAGCCTCGTACCTTCAAGGAAGCAATGTCTTCCTCAGAAGCACAATATTGGAAAGAAGCTGTCAATAGTGAAATAGAATCCATATTGAGCAACCATACATGGGAATTGGTTGATCTTCCTCCAGGTAACAAAACATTGGGTTCTAAATGGATTTTCAAAAAGAAAATGAAAGACGATGGTACTATTGACAAATACAAGGCAAGACTTGTTGTCAAAGGATTTAGACAGCGAGAAGGTCTTGACTATTTTGACACATACTCGCCGGTAACAAGAATTACATCCATTCGGATGCTAATAGCGTTAGCCGCCTTGTATGATCTTCAAATCCATCAAATGGATGTAAAAACAGCCTTCTTAAATGGTGATTTAGAGGAAGAAATTTACATGGACCAACCTGAAGGGTTTGTGGTTCCGGGAAAAGAAAAGAAGGTGTGTCGACTTGTTAAGTCCCTTTATGGACTAAAACAAGCACCCAAGCAATGGCATGCGAAATTTGACCAAACAATGTTGTCAAATGGCTTTAAGATTAATGAATGTGATAAATGTGTTTACATTAAGAACGTTCCAAATCATATAGTCATTGCTTGCTTATATGTTTATGATTTGCTAATAATGAGCAAAGATATTGCTGACATTCAAGCTACTAAGCGTATGCTTGCTAGTAAGTTTGATATGAAAGACTTAGGAGTTGCCGATGTAATTCTAGGAATTAAAATCCATAGGACTCCTCAGGGTCTAGCTTTGTCTCAATCACATTACGTGAAAATGGTACTTGAAAAATTCAAACACTTGGAATTTAGAAGTGCAAGAACTCCAATTGACTTAAATCATCATCTTATAAAGAATAAAGGTGAAAGTGCGTCTCAATTGGAGTATGCTCGTGTGTTGGAAGCTTAATGTACATTATGAATTGTACACGACCTGATATAGCTTGTGCGATAAGTAAACTTAGTCGATTCACAAGTAATCCCAACAAACATCACTGGGTAGCAATGAAACGAGTTCTGGGATATTTGGAATATACCCAAGACTACGCTTTGCACTACAATAAATATCCTGCGGTTATCGAAGAATATAGTGATGCAAATTGGATAACCGGCTCAACAGAAACAAAGTCCACAAGTGGATATGTTTTTACTGTTGGTGGAGGAGCAGTATCTTGGAAGTCTTCCAAACAAACGTGCATCGCTCGCTCTACAATGGAATCAGAGTTTATAGCTTTGGATAAAGCCGGTGAAGAAGCTGAATGGCTTCGAAATTTTTTAGAAGACATTCCGTTCTGGCCAAAACCTTTGGCTCCTATTTGCATACATTGCGATAGTGAGGCTGCAATAGGACGGGCAGGGAGCGTTATGTATAACGGAAAGTCTCGTCATATACGACGAAGACATAACACCATTAGACAACTACTTTCTAGTGGAATTATCACTATTGATTATGTAAGATCAAAGGATAATGTGGCGGATCCGCTTACAAAAGGCTTAACTAGAGAGGGAGTTGAAAAATCATCTAAGGGAATGGGACTATGGCCGAGGACAAGTCAACATGGCGGTAACTCTACCTAGAATTTTGGATGTCCCGAGATCTAGGTTCAAGGAGCTCAAACAAATTTGTGATTGACCGGTTCAACATTGTCAAAGTAAAATCTTTGGTCCCTTCTCATGATGAAGACAATGTTCAGTAACAAGGATAGAACTTTACACATTCTTTAATGATTACCTAAGTTTGATGTGGTATTTATCAAATAGTGTCAATCTAAAGGATTACACGTTTAGGAATCACCTATGTAAGTGTGAAGTGGAAGCCGCTTCAATGAGAATTTTGTAAGGCCAATTCTCTACACACTTATGAAACCAGGCTGTGTTCATGGCTGAAACGAACACAACAATGAGAACCAAAAGACGGTTAAGGGTTGGTTGTGTGACATATGGTTGTCTAGGTATACACTAAAGTTCGACGGTTCAAAGATATCAAATCTACCAATTGACCGAGTATATCCGACATATGTTCACTACGAAAAGTTCAAAGGGAAACCTACTTATCCAGATGCGATTAATCCTTACTTGCAAATCACACAGCTTTCATCTATGATCATTCTTGTTACATCCATTCCCATTCATGTGGGGGATTGTTGGACTTTAAAGGCATTGAGTTTCAAAGACTTTAAGCATTGGGCTTTAAAGTATAAGAGTGTGAATTGGAAATGGTGGGAAATAAAATGGAGGGAAATGAAAATTTGAAT
Organism: Nicotiana attenuata; assembly: GCF_001879085.1. Taxonomy (NCBI): domain Eukaryota; kingdom Viridiplantae; phylum Streptophyta; class Magnoliopsida; order Solanales; family Solanaceae; genus Nicotiana; species Nicotiana attenuata. The sequence goes on along the minus strand of NW_017670656.1, from coordinate 318,409 downwards.
GAAGTGAGCTTTTGACTTGCACTTTGTCCCTCAGTGGTGAGGGACATCTACATTTGTGTGCTTATTATAGAATCACTTCTTAAATCTCTTAAAAGGGGTTGAAGAGAATGAACCCTCGCGCTGTCGTCGTCGCTCGCACGGCTCGGATTCGGCTTTGGTTTTGGCTTTGGATTTGGATTTGGATTTGTCAAATGATCGATCGATAAGATTATTTTTTGGACAAAATTTATTTAATAATTAATTAAATGCCAGATCACTGCTGAAGATTCAGAAGGATAGTCTGGCCGCGGTCCTGGCATAACCGCGGTAGGACCGCGCCAGAACCCTGCTGCAGATTCAGAGGGCCACTCTGGCCGCGGTCCTGGCATAACCGCGATAGGACCGCGACAGGCCGCGTAAACTTCTGAAAAGGCACCTTTTTCAGAACAAACATCACACCTCTTCCAATAATTGCCTATAAATTCTGAGGCATGGCTTCGTTTTTAACACACCAAAAATATTACAGAACTTCCTTCTTTCTGAAAATACTGCATTTTAATTCGCAGTCTCTCTCTCTCAAATTCGTAAGTGTGATTTTGCTTCGTTCTTTAAGTTCGTTGGTATCCTGCAGTTTGTATTGCCACTGTTGCAGGAAGGTTTATTCCGTTTTATCCTGGGAGGATTTAATCCATTACCTTGGCAACGTGTGAGGGGGTTAAAATTCCTTAAGGACGCACAAGCAAATTGTGGACTCGAAATATTTCTTAATCTTTACTGTTTTTCCAATTTCTTTTATTCTTCTAACAGTTTTTCTGATTTTGTGTTTTAACACAGTAGCAACAACAGGAATATATTTCTTCTTAAATGTAAATATCAATAATGATTTTGATATTCAATAACACGCCAAATATTGCAAATAATCTACCGACATTTCGATATATGTCGCGAAAAAATAGGTTAAGAGCTCAAAATATTGACATTAGTGTAACGACCCGGCCGGTCATTTTTGGAATTTACGCCCCGATCCTCTATTAACTGCTTCCCCTAAGTTTATTTCTGCTATTTTGGTTTGCCGGGACGTTCGGTGTTGGGTTTTCGAAAAGTATTGGGACACTTAGTCCCTAAATGAGAGCTTAAGTGTTGGAAAGTTACCCGTAGTCGGAACAATGTGAAGACGGACTCGGAATGGAAATCCGATGGTTCCGTTACCTTTGTTAGGCGATTTCGGGGTTAGGAGCGTGTTCGGAATGTGTTTTGGAGGTCCGTAGCTAATTTAGGCTTGAAATGCCAAAGTTTGAATTTTTGAAGTTTCCGGTCCGATAGTGAGATTTTGATCCGAGGGTCGGAATGGAATTTTGAAAGTTGTAGTAGCTCCGTCATGTCATTTGGGATGTGTGTGTAAAATTTTAGGTCATTCAGACGAGGTTTGGTTAGGTTTTTGATCGAAAGCGTGTTTTGATAGAATTTGAAGTTATTAGGCTTAAATCATTGATTCATTCGAGTTTCCGACGTTATTTTAGGTTGTTTAAGGATTGGTACAAGTTTGAATGATGTTATGGGATATTTCTGTAGGTTTGGTTGAGGTCCCGGGGGCCTCGGGTGTGTTTCGGATGCTCAACGGGGCATTTTTGTGTTGTTAAAATTGCAGAAAAACTGATCCCAGCAGTTGCAGACCTTTTTCCTCTTCGCGTTCGCGTCCTCCTCCACGCGTTCGCGTAGAGTAATCTGGGAGGAGGACAAATTCCTTCATCGCATTCGCGTTCAGTGACCCGCGTTCGCGAAGCCCTGTTATTTCCTCCTTCGCATTCGCGTACAACCATCGCGTTCGCGTAACTTGCAGAGTCCACCCTTCGCGTTCGCGTACCGTCCACGCGTTCGCGAAGAGTAAATCCTGGGCCACCATACTTCCCTCCTTCGCGTTCGCGAGCCTGCTTCAGCGTTAGCGAAGCACAAAATTTGCAGCCTTCAAATTCCTTCTTCGTGAACGCATGACTTCTTCCGCGTTCGCGATTCATTAAATCACTGGGCAGATATAAACATTTCAAAACGAGGGTTTAGCCATTTTTACCAAAACTCAAGCTTGGGAGCTCTGATTTGGGAGCAATTTCGAGGGGTTTTCGAGGGCAACGGTTGGGTAACGATTCTCTATTCTCTTATGCTTAAAACCTACTAATCTAATCACGAATTCATCCTTAATTTCGGATTTTTGAATGAAAAATGAGAAAAACTTCATAGACCAAACTATTGAGTTTTGAGTGGGTGTTTGACCTTCGATTTAGGAGATTTTTATATGCTTAGACTCGTGAGAGTACGAGAGTTCTGAAAATGTGAAAATTATCCGGTTCCGAGACGTTGTCCTGAAGGGCGTTTTGGTCATTTTACCTAAATTTGCATCTTAGCTTTAAATTAAATAGTAGAATTAGTTTTTTGAGATGTTATTTACGATATATAATTGAATTGAATAGATTTGGGCCATTTGGAGTCGGATACTCGTGGCAAAAGTGTGGTTTCGAGTTGATTTTGGAGCCGGTTTGAGGTAAGTGGCTTGTCTAACCTTGTGTGGGGGATCTCTTCCCCTTAGGACATGATATTTGATATTTGAAAGCCTCGGACGTGAGGTGACGAGCGCGTACCTGAGCTAATTGTTGGAAATCCGTTTTACTTGAAGTATTTAAATTGAAATTTTCTTGCTTACCTGATATTTTGAATTGCAAGTTTATCCTATGCTAGTTTAGAGAAGCATGTTTACTTAACTTACTTGCTTAAGTGCTTAAACTGTCTTGTTTGTACTACGTGAAGCATGTTAGGCTAGGATTTCTATTACTTGTTCTGAGTTTAGCATTTATCCTAATGTTTTGGGTTGTTATTGTGTGCTTTAAATTTGGGACTACGGGACGGCATCCCGGGAGATCCCCTTGTACTTGTTATGTTCTGGACTGAGGTGCGGGATACCAAGAGATCCCTGGCACATGTAAAATGTAAGATTTGAGGATACCAAGAGATCCTCGGGATACCAAGAGATCCCTCGTGTATATGATGAGGATACCAAGAGATCTTCGGGATACCAAGAGATCCCTAGTGTATATGATGAGGATCCCAAGAGATCCTCGGGATACCAAGAGACCCCCGGCTATTACTTCCTGTTGTGAGCAGTATTCCTTATATTGTTTTGTTTCTGCTTCCTATTACTGTTTCCCTTATTTATCCTGTTTAGATTCTCGCTGTAGACTTTATCTATACTGTTTCCCTTAACCTATTATATATTGTGTTTTATCTCAGTAGGGCCCTGTCCTTTCCTCGTCACTACCCAACCGAGGTTAGGCTTGGCACTTACTGAGTACCGCTGTGGTGTACTCATGCCTCTTCTGCGTGTGTTTTTCATGTGCATACACAGGTACTTCCTCTCAAGCGCACTATCCTTGAGGCCAGGAGAGCTACAGAGACTTTGAGGTACTTCTGCAGCGTCCGCAGACCAAGGCATCTCCCTCTTTACTCTATCTGTAGTATTTAACCTTCTTTCGTACTTTTGTTTAGACAAATCCTGGAGATTAAAGCCGTATATTACTTTTCATTAGCTTGTGTTCCCGTGAGTTTTCGGGTTTTGGGGTGTTATAGCAGTCTTCCGCATTTATTTTGAGTTGTATATGCCAAGCGGCAGTTATATATACAGTTTTCTTTTAGTTGTTCAGTTTTAATTAATTATTCCGCAAGTTATGTTGTTTTTCCACATTGTTAGGCTTACCTAGTTATAGGAACTAGGTGCCATCACGACATGTTCACGAAGGGCGAACTGGGGTCGTGACAATTAGTAAACGTCAAAAATAAATGTCACTAGTTAATTGCCGACATTAATTTAAATGTCGCAAAATTAACAACAATATATGAAATTTCAGACATTTAGCTTAAAAATAAAATAAATGTCAGTAAATTAATTTGCGACATTTAATGGCTTATGGTGACATTTATAAAATGTCGTTGTATCCCATATTTTTTATAGTGTTGGCAAACTCAATCAGGTAAAAAGTGTTGATTCAATATCGTTAATAATTTCTATATCATTTGCCTCGGTTGAAAAAGTTTTTCAAAACTAAATTAATAAAGTTCAACATGATAACACAAGAGAGATAAAATAAATTGGTTCGACATTGACAATAATTAAAATTGATTATAACTTCTTTAGATTTTGATAAATTATAAGAGTAAAAAAGATAATTAAAAAAATGTAAGGCCTCACTTTTTAATTTTGCCTTAGGCCCCATATTATGGGAGCCACCTTGCTTGTATTTATTATTTTTTAATGGGTGTAAAAAAACGATAAAGCGGCAATTAAAATTGGGCGGAGGAAATACTTATTTTCACAAATTAATCAATACTCCCTCCGGTTCACAATAAGTGACCAATTTACTTTTTCATTTTGGTTCAAAATAAGTGTCCAGTTATGTAATCAAGAAAAAATTCAATTTGTTTTTACAAAATAACCCCTATGTACATATCCCTAAAAAGTTTTCTTACTCCTGATATTAAATGTTCAATTAGGGGTAGTTTAGTCATAGTAGGTATTTTTGTTATAGAATTTAGTATTTTCTTAATGGGCGTGCTAAAAGTAAATTGGTCACTTATTGTGAACCGGAGGGAGTAATTGACTAGCCGAACTTCAGCTACATATGTTAATATCAAATTAAATCTACTCTAATGGTACACAATACACTGTTTGACCAAAATGTATGAAACCTTTAGTTAAACTAATTAAATAAGAAAATAACGGGTAAATCCTAGTTAAAGATAATAATTTCTAGATCCGAAATGCGTTTGTGCAGATAATGTGGGATTGCATTAAAATCGATTTAATGCTATGTATATTAAATGATGTGGTTATGAATGAGTGGAGAGTAATGATAAGCAATAAATACATTAAATGTAGCTAAATGTAAATAGAGAAAAAGATTACCCAATATTGAATGAGGTGGATGATTCCTCTCCCTTACAATGATGTAAGACAAATGAATATGAGAATATAAGGAGCTTTCTCGAATCTGATGCGAGAAATATGGGATAAACACCAAATCGAATCTCTATGGANNNTACGGTTGTTAAGTCCCTAACGATTTTTTTTTAGTACGTAGTTGGGTACGAAAACTCTAAAATCAAAGGGTTAAAAACGTAGTTTAGAAGTTCTAAAATTTANACGTTTTTAATAAAATTTTCCGTTAATTAATACTAACGTTTTAGTACCTTACGGGTTTCGAAAAAAAAGGTTTTTTTCAAAAAACGTTAAATTAAATAAAAGGTTCAAACTATAGATAAACACGTAAATAGGAGTAATAAAATAAATTAGGTTAGACCATTTAGACTAAATATTAAAAATTGATTTATAACTCTTTAAGATTTTAGATAAATTATAAAGNNTAATAAAAAATGAAGTCCTCACTTTTATTTGCCTTAGCCCATATATGGAGCCACTTGCTTGATTTTATAGTTTTTTAAATGGGTGTAAAAAAAACGATTAAAAGCGGCAATTAAAATTGGGACGGAGGTAAATACTATTTTACACAAATTAATCAATACTCCCTACCGGTTCACAATAAAGTGACCAATTTACTTTTTCAATTTTGGTTCAAAATAAGTGTCCAGTTATGTAAATCAAGAAAAATTCAATTTGTTTTTACAAAATAACCCCTATGTACATATCCCTAAAAAGTTTTCTTACTCCTGATATTAAATGTTCAATTAGGGGTAGTTTAGTCATAGTAGGTATTTTTGTATAGAATATAGTATTTTCTTAATGAGCGTGCTAAAAGTAAATTGGTCACTTATTGTGAACCGGAGGGAGTACTAATTTAGGATTTAACGTTAAACGTTACTTGACCACATGCATTCATCGGTTGCACTATTGAGTATCATGGGACAAGTGCTCACTTCCTGCACGGCTGCAAACGTGTGTCGAAATATCTTTAGTCAAACTAAGGCTTAGCGTTAAGTTTCAGGTGAATATCAAAGACGTGTAATTTTTAATTAATGTCATCTCATCCTCATTAACTCTAATTCATATCCAATAATCAATGTATTCATTGTAATAATTAATAACAAGCTTCAACTTTTAGAAGCAACGTAAGTTTGATTCTGAATTGGAGGAAAAATCGTTTGGACAAAGATTTCGAATTCTCCAGAAATGGTTTTCTATTGGGACTCAATAATGGAGTAATAACTTCACGACAAATAGATAAATAATAAATATTCCCTTCCGGGCCACTTTATTTAATTTTTTGGCCTTTTTCTGTGCATCATAATATTTAATTTTTCAAATATCAAGAAGAAATTATTTCTTTTTTTCAAAGTTCCCTTAAGTAAAGAGCCTACGAGTATTTATTATATTTTTAATGAACAAATTAAGGTTAATAAGGTTAATTTTATTGTTAATTCATGTTAAAAGGAAAATTCCTTCATATATGCAAAAATTTAACTAAAAAATCAATTAAAATGGGCCGGAAGGAGTATATCATTTTTCACTTTCAAGCATTTATAAGATTTGTGAATTTGTTGACGTAGGCAAAGGTCAACGATGACGTAGTTCATATTTTGTCTTATGTGATGCAAGTCTGGTTAAAATTAAGAAAAAGTCTCACCAATACCAATATACCTTATAGTTTTGCACCGCATAATTTAATTTTCCTAAAAAAAAATTGCTAGAAGAGGGAACTGTGAAAACGAAGAGAGGGAAAAAAAAAAAAGAGGGAGAACTTTTTAAATTTTCATTTTGAGAAAAAAATAAAGTGGAGATAACTACTGTAATAACACTAATGACGTGTCACTGACTCACTAGTTTTCATTATTTCTTACACAAAGATAAAGATAAAATACAAATAGTGGCATATTAATTGCTCAATGGCTAGTGACTAATTCTTTCACATAGAAATTTGAAACTAAAAAATTAGCTCCATATTAAGAAACTAACTTAAAGTAATAATATAAAACAAGAAAATGGACAAGAATATAGGGAGCAAGAGATGAGAGATTCTTATTTCTTTCATATATTCAAGTATTTTTCCAAGTGTGTACAATGTGGTACCAAAACCCTCTATTTATAGGATTACATAAAGGTATACAAAAGAATGTCATAAACATGACATTAAACATTTGAGATCATGGAGGAAGATCATGTGGAGGTTATGGACGTGTGGGAGTTACAACTATACTGCTGAGAAGTAGTAGGAATTATCTACATAATGGAGAAGAGTAGTGAGAGTAACTTCTTTAGGAGTTGTATAGACATCCACTACAAAATATAATATTTTATAACACTCCAATCCCTTTTGATTAAACTGATCGATGTCTGAAACGGAAGTCTTTTTCTTTTTAAATTTGAAACAAATATAACTTCGATGCCTTTTTTATTCTATTGATGTAAAGTCTAACATTTGACTTTTGTACGTTAAAAATTAAGTCAATAAATTTAAAAAGCTAAAATTTTAAGTAAGTATAATTTCAATATTATCATTCAAAATTGATAACAATATTTTATCTATTGACAAGAAAGCAAAAACATGTTAGTCAAATTACTTGGTGGTTCTGCAAAATTATGCATATAAAGTTATACTGTGGAGCAAATTTAATATTAAATAAAATTTTAGAAACTTAATATAATACGAAAGACATCATGGTGAATGAACACAACCATTTCATTTTTATAATAAATATTTTGGTTGATATAATTCAAATATATTGTTAGCTAGCAAATTTGTCAAACTAATAGCATAGTTTTTTGATGAAGCTTAATGTGTAATTTCTTGTTAACATTGTCAAACATGTCATGGAATTTATATTGCATATAAATATTGACCCGCATTCGATATTTTCTTTGAAAGAATTATTAAGAGAAGATTTGAAATTGCTCCCTTTTTGTCTCAATTTTGTTATCCACTTTAATAATTTAGTTTGAAAAATAATTAAGAGAGGATTTGATATTAGAGTTGTTTAATTAATGTTTTGTTAGGTTTTTTGAGCTTAATTTAGCTTAAAAGAGGGTGAACGGGAAATGGAGAGAAAATGAAATATTTGAGTTTCCCTCCTTGACAAATGGACATTGTCCCATATTGGAAGAGGAAAAGATTTTTGATGGAAATATATACAATTGCTCTTCTTCTAGCTCTTAAAGAGTTAATAAGAAGGCAAGCCTCGCGTCGTTGTTGTCGTCGCTCGACTTGGGCTTCGATCAAATGATAGATTGATTAATTAATCTTTTGGACCAAATTTATTCGTTAATAGTAAATATTAACGTAACATTATTAAATATTCGATTTTGGTAAACAAAAAATTAATATTAAATCCAAATTGTCCGTTTCCTCAACGTCCGTTTTTCGTTTTTTGTAACGGAACATTAAGTTCCCTTCCCGTCCGTTTTCTGTTTTTGTAACGGAAAAATAAGGTTTTGAATTCCCATTTTATTGTTGCGTAAATAACCATTTACGTTATGACCGTTTGGGTAAACGGTCATGATAGCCCTTCTGAAGAGTTGCACCTCTTCAATTTGGACTCAACATATTGGCTATATATATCAGCTCATTCTCTCATATTTTCCATACGAATTTCTGAATACTCCTCCTTTCTTCTGCATTATTTTAACTACAAAAAAAGCAACAGTAAGTGTGATTTGCTATCGATCATTGTGTTCGCTGAAACATTGGGGTTTGAAGTACCGCTACATCAATGTGTAATTCGTTCTATCTTGGGAGGAAATAATCTACAACCTTGGGTAGTAGGAGGGGATTAAGTTCCTTAAGGAAACACTGTAAATTCAGTGAGTTCGGATTAGATTCTATTTTTATTTTCATTTTTGTGTATACGTTATTTTATATTCTGCAGAATTATTTTACAAGTACAGTTCACTAACTTGTTTTTGAACAAGTGAGATCATATTTTTATTTTATGTAGTGAAGGGACAGAATTATAATGAAACAAGTCACAGTGAGGCTCTTGATTGGCATTTAGGAGTGACGTTTTACATTATTTGGTGGTCCTTAAAAGGGATCTTTCTCTTCTTTCCTCGATAATGTCCTTTAAAAGGCTTGCTTAAAGGGGGGGAAAAAGAAAAAGAAAATGAAAAAAAGAATTAGCAAATAATAAAAGAATAAGTAACCAAGAGGTGTAAAATCCAAAGATAATAATAATAATAATAATAGTAATAATATAATAATAATAGATAACAACAAATGATAATAACTAATTACTCATACTTGTTTAAGATTGAGTCAAGTTGTAACGACCCGGCCTTTCATTTTATGAGTTATCGCTCCGTTTCTCCCATTTCTGCTTTTTTATGCTTTGTTCATCTGTGTTATATCGTATCGGGTAGGTTGGTTCGAATTCCGAAGGGTTTTGGAAAAGTTTGACACACTTAGTCTCTTTTGAGTAAGCTTAAGTTGGAAAAGTCAACCGGATGTTGACTTATGTGAAATAGGTCTCAGATGTGAATTCTGACGGCTCGAATAGCTTCATAAGGTGATTTGGGACTTAGGAGCGTGATCGGAATGTGTTTGGAGGTCTGGGGTAGATTTAGGCTTGAATTGGCGAAATTGAAATTTTGGCGTTTTCCGGTTGGTAGCGGAGATTTTGATATAGGGGACGGAACGGAATTCCGGAAGTTGGAGTAGGTCCGTGGTGTCATTTGTGACGTGTGTGCAAAATTTCAGGTCATTCGGATGAGGTTTGATAGACTTTTTGATCAAAAGCGGAATTTGGGAGTTTTTGGAGTTCTTAGGCTTGAATCCATGGTTAATTCGATTTTTCGATGTTGTTTTAGGTGTTTCGAAGATTGGTATAAGTTTGGATGGTGGTATATGACTTGTCCGTACTTTTGGTTGAGGTCCCGGGGACCTCGGGGTGATTTCGGATGGTTGACGGGAGGTTTGGAGTTGGAATTTGCAGTTGAAGTGCTGAAGCTCCTGTCATAACCGCAGCTGCGGCTTGGGGATCGCAGGTGCGGGTTCGCAGAAGCGCCCAGAGGGTCGCAGATGCGAAAATGGGCATGGGGAGCTGGAACCGCAGAAGCGGTTGTTTGAGCGCACCTGCGATAGTGCAGGTGTGGTATTATGATCGCAGGTGCGGTCCTAGTGCGGTTAAGTGGTTTGCGCAGGTGCGCACCTAGGACCACAGGTGCGGGTCTGCAGGTGCGAGATTTTGTACCGCAGAAGCGATTTAGCTGGGGCAGAACATATATATTTGGCCCTTCGCGATTTTCAGCTCTTCTTCACCATTTTTAAGTCGATTTTAGAGCTTTTTGGGAGTTTTTGAAGAGGGAATTCAAGGGAACTTTATTGAGATAAGATTTTTGAACATAAAACTCGTTTCTATGGTGTTATTTCACGGATTAGGCTTGTAATTTATGAAAATTAGTGGTTGAAATTGAAGAAAACTAGGGCTTGAAATTGGAGACCTAAAATTAGGGATTTGAGGGGTCATTTGTGGTTGGATTTTGGTAAATTTGGTATGTATGAACTCGTGAGAGGATAGGAATTCCATTGATGTTAATGTTGTTAGATTTCGAGACGTGGGTCCGGGGGTCGAGTTTGGCCAATTTCGAGTTTCTTGATGCAATTTGATCATTTTCGCATGGGCTTCATTCCCTTAGCATATTCTAATGTTATGATACTGATTTTGGGTAAATTCGATGCTGAGTTGAGGCCGATTCGAGAGGCAAGGGCATCGCGGACTAGAGTTTGGACTGGATTGAGGTAAGTAATGATTGTAAATGTTGTCCTGAGGGTATGAAACCTCGGATTTTACATCGTTGTGTTATTTTGAGGTGACGCACACGCTAGGTGACGAGCGTGGGGTCGTGCACCGTTGGGGATTGTGAACTGGTCCGTCCCGTACGACTATTAAGTCGCGTATTTACTTGGAAACTATTTGATATTGTTATATTTTGGAAAGTATTATTGTGTTTAGGGCTAATGCCGGGTCTGGGCCTTGTGCCGATTGTTTTGGACCCTTATGGGGCTTTTACTACTGATTTCCTTGCTGTTTTTGGTTTGATATTTACACTCAGTCATGCTAAGTTCTTACTGTTTTCATAACTCGGTTTTATTCACTCATCTTGATTTCATAAATGATATATTTAGCCGAGTACTTGTTTTACTGTCAGCCCGAGGGGCTTGAGTGAGTTTTGATTGAGTGAGGCCGAGGGCCTGTGTTGTGAGGATGTTATGGGATCGGGCTGCACGTCGCAGCATGTGGTACTGATTTGTGATATATGAGAGGCCGAGGGCCTGATTTATTATGCCACGAGGTGGCTTTGATTGTTATGAGGCCGAGGGCCTATTTGATTATGCCACGAGATGGCTTGTTATAGCGCTTGGGCTGTAAGGAGCCCCTCCCGGAGTCTGTACACCCCCAGTGAGCGCGGGTACCCAGTGTGAGATGTGATATTGCCCGAGGGGCTGTTGTTGTTTCATGTTGTTCCCCGAGGGGCTGATACGAGTGATTGTGAGATAGCCCGAGGGGCTGGTTCTATTGATATTTTGCCCGAGGGGTGGTTATGGTACCTGTTTTGCCTGAGGGGCTGTTTACGTTTCTATACTTTTACTCACCGCTTTCATCACTCGTTTGAAACTATTGAAAAGTGTTTTAAAAGGTTTTACTGAACTGAGATGTTTTATGAGTTTTACTGCTTTACTGCATTGTTCTGAACTTATACTATTTGCTGTAGCATTATGTTATGGTTTACGTGTTTTCTTACTGCTCAACTGCCTTTACTTTTATTACTTACTGAGTTGGCGTACTCGCATTACTCCCTGCACCTTGTGTGCAGATCCAGGAGTCTCGGGTCACGCTAGCGAGTGCTGATTTGTCTTCCAGCAGGCTTTCGGAGTTGACTTAGTAGCTGCTTGGCGTTAGCAGCCCAGTGCTTCTCCTTCCTATCTTTATTCTGCTTTGCATTAGTTTGTGTTAGACTATGTTATCTTTTCGTATTACTAGACGAGTTGTAGTTGCTCATGACTGGTGACACCCCGATGTCGGGCTGTGTTTTGTTTCCGCACTGTTCTATTCTACCTTACATTTTGGGAATTAGCTTATTTATGACTTTGAAATGACTTATTATAATTGTTGGATTGGTTTTGGGGTTTGTGTCGGCTGGCCTAGTCTCACGATAGGCGCCATCACGATCGGGTCCGTTTTAGTTCGTGACACAAGTAATAGTTATTATATAGAGATAATAACAATAATAATAATAATCGACACATTTTCTTTTTAGTCATTAATTGGATGGTGTAGTATGAACGCATGATATTGCATGGTCTTCTTAGTCAAAATTGATATAGGTCTGGTCATTGCAATGGTTGTTTATTTGCACATATATGATATTGAACAAGAATTTTAGTAACATTTCAAAGTGGAAATTCAGGAAATTTACTTTTTTACTGAACAATTTGAATTATGAATTTTCTTAAATCTTTTAACATACCGGGAACCATATTAAGTGGAAACTTAGTTACGACTTTACCATTCATTATACGTAGTGCAAGATTCGTTTTTTAACCAAAGATCTTCCTGTATTCTTTCTTATTATTTTTCTATTTTTGGGCCGAGCACTCTCCCAAATACCTATCAATGAGCACTAGAAATGTTTATATACACGCGCTCTCTAGATATATCTATATATAAATAAATAAATAAATAGATAAAAAAGAAAAGAAAAGAAAAGAAAAGAGTAGTGACAAGTGAGCAAGTGTCAACTGTGAAGTGAAAAATAAGGTCAACAATAAAAACAAAATTATAATAAATAAACTCGAGTCTTTTACATAGAGATCAATGAGCCACAAACTGATACAAATTAGTAGCTAACTTTCTCATTAATTATACGTTTGTTTGTGTCTTTTTTAAAACTGAATACTGTGTGCTGCTTCGGAAGTAGCTCTTAATTGCATTTCTTGGCATTATCTATTGATAAACTCTGATCTTGGTCATGGCGATTTAACAGTGAAAACTACTGTATACAACTTGTAATTTTATTCTAAATCAAAGAATATTTCTACTGTCAATGATAATAATAATTTTCAATTTGGTAGAGATAAATCATAAATGTCACTAATATCATTTTAACACCAGAGTGTTTAATTTATACACATCGTTTTTTCACCATTATTAAGGTTTCTGCTTCGCGAATTTAATTGTAAGATATTATTTATCTTAAATAAGTATAAAGTGCGAATGTCTACGAATTTATAACTAAAAAGAAGAATATAGAACAAAATTTGGAATAATTTCTTAATTATGTGATAACTTACTAATATTTGTTCTGGCATGGTAAGTGAACAAGGGAGGTAATCAATATATAATTATTTTATCTTGATTTTTTTCTCTCCAAAGGTTAAGGTCTGATATGTCTTAAGGCATACGTTACAACAAAATCAACAAGGGTGTGTTTTGATAAAAAAAAAAAAAAAGAATAAATTGAGAATATTATATCTTGAAAAATCATTTTCTAGATTTTTTTCTCAATATTTAATAAAGCATAAAGGTAGTGACAAATGGTAATAATACAATGTGGACGATATGATCTGTAGATAATACTTTAGATAATATTTTTGAGTAGTAATTAATAAGTTCGCATTAACGTCTATGTGTTAGGTTGAACAAGCGACATAAAGTAAAAATTAAAATATTCGTAAACGCAAATGGCTAGCGCGTAAGTAACTAAACACCGACAGATACACTTTAGACGTATTTAAGTAACAAAATACTAGAAAATATTACCCGCCGCTATACTAAACAAACCCTAAAAGGAAAACAAAAACAAAAAACCAAAAAGTATACCCTTGTCTTGACTCAAGAAAGAAAATAAAAGAAAAAGCAAATAAGTCAATAAAAATTATTAGTTTGGTCAACACTCAACATGCACACTAACCAGTAGAGGGTTCTATATAAGCAGAGGCTTAAGTGCAAAAATCACACCTCAAACAAGCTTAAGCTAATCAACCTTCCAAAAAGTTAGAGTTTCACTTGTTAATTCAGCCATTTTCCCTTGAATCTCCTCTTCATTATGTCTCAACAAGAAATTAATAATCAACCTAATGAAGGATTAGTTAATCCAATGGCTCCTTATAATGGGATGATTAATGAAGTTCATGTGATGCTTGTTGATCATGACCAGGAGACTATTTATGAGATGGTTGATTTGCTTGAGTCTCACAAATATAAAGGTAAAAATGGCCATCTTTAGATATATAGAACTAACCTTTGTTTTTCCCCTCTTTGATATAACTTTTGTGTGATTTCCTTTTTATAAGAGATTTAATTGATGCTTGTTATCTCATTTGTGAATTCTTTAACATCTCTTTTAGATTTTGTTTATCCTGTAAATCTTGGATTTCTTTTCTTTGTCATAACACTTTTTCTATGCTTGTTTCTATTGCTTTTTGTAGCTAATAAATGAGTTTTTAGTGGTTATACATAAATATATTAGATTCTCTACTTTTGGTCCTTGCTATGTGCTTGTCACACAAAATCGCGATAAAAGAGCTCCGTTTTCAAATAGATTTGTCCAAAAATAATAAAAATTACATTGGTGAGAATATAGGTTGATGTGTCTTTGATTGGCTTTCTCCACAAATGTATATATGGTTTTCCAAAGGGGAGGGATGATGATAGTTTTTAGTTGATTATTTTATTTATTTAATCAACTTAAAATCCGTCCTTTTTTGTTTCTAAAATAATTCCGTATGTTTTTTTTTCACCTAGTCCTTTTGACAAAAAAGGGAAATTAAACCATAGAGTTCTTTGTCTTGGCCTAGAGTGACAAGAGAGTTGGAGGAGGAAACCCCTTAAAAATGATTTTTGAAGGTAGATCTTTAATTTTTACAAATCTAGCTATGATCTAGAGAGAAAAATATTTGGGGGGGGGGGGGGGAGGGGGGGAGAGACATCAGGATTAGGGCAGAGCGGCGGAAGGAAAAAAAACAGAAGGACCAGATAAGAATCGACATGTCTATCATTATTATTGACCTTAAGTAAAAGATTTTATCTTTTTATTGAATTTAGACAAAAAAAATTGGTTGACATGATTTTCACAATTAAAAAAACATTTTTCTTTTTTGTTTAATTAAAAAATTTCTTCCTTTCATTTGGAATCATATCCATGATGCCATTTTTTTTCCTTTTCATTTATGCAAAGGTTTAATTTTACCTTTGCTTAAGATTCATATCATGGATTTTTTCCTATGTAATTTCAATAAAAAACAATAAAACATCTTGTATCTTTAAAGAAACTTTTTGGTTGTAATATTTTCCATAAACATGTGTTATTTCACCCTTTTGACTGAGCGCGTCGAATTAAAAAATATTCAAATAAATTTTTTCTCAATTTGAAAGAAACAAAATTGGATCTATTTTAATAACTAATTTCCAAATATTATTTTGCATTTCGGCTCAACCTTAATGGTCATTTAGTTACTTCCTCTACTTTAATTAGGACAATAAACAATTTTCAGAATATTTGGAAAAAAGAAGTAAGTGCTACAATTATCTTACCCAAAAAACTAGCATAAAATGTGGATTCTCTTTAGATTTAGAGAAAGGAAATATAGTCTTTACTTGTCTACATAATGACATTAATCGTTTTGACTAGAATTGGTGTGCTACAATTTGTTATAGTGGTTGTGACATTTTATTTTATGGAAATAAAAAGGATGCGTTTATCAGTTAAAATGGTACAGAAAAGAAAGTAAAAGATGT
This sequence comes from Nicotiana attenuata, assembly GCF_001879085.1. Classification (NCBI taxonomy): domain Eukaryota; kingdom Viridiplantae; phylum Streptophyta; class Magnoliopsida; order Solanales; family Solanaceae; genus Nicotiana; species Nicotiana attenuata. The sequence goes on along the minus strand of NW_017670656.1, from coordinate 302,704 downwards.
TTAAGATATCAGATTTTAATTCGCATGGCATGATAAAAAGCATGGCAAAATGTGAGAGGGAAAAAAGGTTTTTTTAAACCTTTTTCTGCCTTTAGAAACTTCCGAAACTCAAAGTCAATACCTAAAATCTAAATAATGGGTTAGGGTTTCATTTTAGATACTCCCTCTGTTCCAGTTTAGGTGAACCTATTTTCTTTTTGGTCTGTTCCAAAAAGAATGACCCCTTTCTAAATTTGGTAACAATTTAGTTTAAACTTACAATTCTATCCTTAATGAGAAGCTTTTATAACCACATAAATACTCTGAGCTCCTTTTTGGCTTGTTTAGGACTACAAATTTCAAAAGTCTTCATTTTTTCTTGAATTCCGTGACCAGTCAAACAAGTTCACATAAATTGAAACGGAGGGAGTACTTAAGATTAAAAACACACCACACTGTAATATAATCCATCAAATACTAGTATTATATTATGCAACACCTCTTTCCGGAAGGTGGAGATTTAGGTAACACCTATTTCTAGAAAGTATACATATTTTGTCGATTTGTAGCTCATCGAAGTTCATTGAAGATTCAACACATCATATTCTGTCGTCTTATATCATCTAATTAATAACCGTTTGTACTTTTGTTGTCGTACAACAAATTCGGATTTTAATGAAATTATTGTAATAACATACGGATTTCATAAAACTTTCAATTAATATATTCACATTTAATTGGATTAGAGAACAACAAATTATTAATAAATCCGCCCCCCTTGCAAAATCTTCTAAACTTATTAAAATCTTCATGAAATAAAATTATATCAAACTTGTGCGCCTATTATCTCTTGCTTTTGATAGTATCTTTATTTAGTGTTTGTTTAATTTCTTCCGGTCATTTGAATAAATAGGAATAGATTCTTAGCTTTAACAATCTTTCACTGCTCTAGTTACTAATTTATCCTAAATAGTTCGTCGATATTTTTTTTTTTTAACTAGTACCTGTCTAATTCATTGCACACATTTGCTTACTATATAAGTTGCTCGATATGTGCCTTAAAGAGAAAGTTTATCGATATGTACAATTTGAAGTTCGTTCCATAAATAAAGTATAGCATTATAACATGAAAAATTTTATAATTGAAACTTATATGAGAAATAAACAGACCCTCATGCTAATATATAATTGAAGAATTAACCTAAATAGTTGCTCACCCAATCGTTTAAACTAAATATCATCCATGTATAACCATATATAGTCAGTGTATTATAATATATGTATATTGGTTAGGAAAAGTAAACAGTGAATCTGGCTGACTATTTATGTATTTTGTGAAAATTTTGTGTATATTGTTTTCCTTCTTTGTTCTTCACTGACTTTCAAATGCATTGATGCAGTTACGACTGTTGGTGCTGCCGAAATGGCTATGAATATGCTGTCCAAAGGCAAAGAAAGATATGATGTTATGATAATCAATGCATATTCACCTGATTTGCTTTCCACTCGGCTTTTGGGTCAAGCAGTGGCGTTGGACATCATTTCGATCTGTGAGTATTTCAATATGTAACTCTATTATTTTTATAGTGAATTATAAATTTCAGTGAGTTTAACCTAAAAAAATTATAATGCAGTTGTCTGTGATGATAACAATCCTTTCTTAGCAAAGAAGGCTTTGGACGTTGGAGCTTACCTCTACTTGAAAAAACCACTACAAGAGGAAATGGTGAAATACTTGTGGCAGTTTGTACTGAAGGAAAAACTGCAAAGAGAGAAAGTGAAAAAAGTTTTAGAAAATGGAGAGAATATGATCAACATTGGCGAAGATAATGAAACTGGTGAGAATGTTGGTGATGAACAAGGAGAGAGGAGTATTGGTAATGATGAGGAACAGAATAACAATCATGAGGTTGAAAACAGTGAATCCAATGGAAAATACAAGCTGAGGAAAAAGAGAGGTAGAAAAAGCACAAAAAAGGCTAATCAAGGAGACAGCCATAGCAGTGGTAAGTCTGTTAAGCGAAAGGTTTGCACAGAGTGGACTTTGGAACTTCATGCTAAATTCTTGGAAGCTGTGGCTCAACTTGGTGAAGGAAGTAAGTTTACTTCAAAATTTAATTTCTCTTTTTATTTATATATATATATGTACAGTCAAACCTCTCTACAACAGCATCCATGTACAACCAAATTTTACTTGGAACCGATTTTTATGTTATGTTAACAACACTTCACTATATATAGTAACCAAAAAAATATCGGAACAAATAAAGTTTTTATAGAGAGGCTTGATTATACCTTATATAATAATGGTATGAGATGAGCTTAAATAGAACGACATGATGCTGTCAGAAATAATATTATTATAACCGACTTGATTTAGGAATATCTCAATTATATTAAGTTATATTCTTATGGAACCTACAGGATGTTATCCGAAAGAGATTCTTGAGCTGATGGATGTGCCTGGTCTTACCAGGATGCAAGTTGCAAGCCATCTTCAGGTACATTGATATATATATATATATATATCAATGTACTGTTTTCATGTTACTAACTAATGTTACTAATTCCTTTTTCACCTTCAACACCTATCAGAAATGTCGCAACGACAACTGGAGAGCTCCAGAAGAGCGAAAATCTTCTCGTAACTCATCACGTCAGGGCTCGTCCAGTGGTTCTCAACAACGAAGTGGCCACAGAAAGTTTGGTTCAATGCCTCGTATCCAACCAAATATCGTCACAAATCTGCAACAGCAGCAACTTGACCAAGAAATTAACCAAAGAAGTCCTCCTGAGTTTCAGTTTCCACCACTGAATAACAGTAACATTATTGCTGGAGGAGAGAGTTCAACTCAAGAGGAACAGGCTTATCGCCCACAGCTTCCTTATGTTGAACCCCAATACCTTAGCATTGGCAGCCCATTTAATAACCCAAATTTTACCCAAAATAATGCTGGTGGTTTTGTGCAACAACAACAACAAAATGGACCTTTTGTTGGAATGATGGGCCAAGGACAGGGCCCAATAATTGGGGGCACTAATTACAGGCCTGGGTTTCCGATTAATAATGGGCCGGATCATAATGCTCAAAATGGCTACAACATGAATGTTAATGCGGCCCATTTGGGATACTCAGGTGGCCCAATGATTTCAGATATGAATGGAAATATGACAATGAATGGGTTGGGCTTTGCAGTAGCAGCAGCAAATGCTAATTTCCAGCAACAATTTGGTCAGCCCAACATGACCGAGCCCAACAATTCAAATGTGAGTGATTCCGAAGGAACTGATTCAAATGATGGACAAAACTGTGATCAATATTTCGATTTCAATGATGTGGATTATCTGTTCCAGAATCTTGGACCTCCTACCTCCAACCTACCTAATGAACAAGGCACTGAGTTTGGTCCAGTTTACTCTGATGATCAGGTTAGTGCTTTCTATCTAACTTTGCTTATCTCGCAACTTTACTATTGACTTATTTGAAATGTACATTTGACCAACGGTAAAGTTGTTCACGTACCGTCTATAGGTCACGATTCGAGCTGTAGAAATAGTCATTAATGTTTGCATTAAAGTAAGTTGTCTACATCACATCCTGAAATGCGTCCCTTCCCCGCACCCTGCGTGAACACAAAATGCCTTGTGAGGCTGCCCTTTTATACGACAAAATGTCATTTTCGAAAAAAGAATTCCGAAAAGAGAGTATTTTTTGAAAAATCGATAACAATGTCAGCAAATATGCTAGCTGATTATATTTTTTTTAGTAGCAAAAATGTATAATAATATCTAGATGGTGGTTAAGACTGATATAAAAATTAAAGTTGAGTTAATGGTAAAGAAAAATGACTTCAGCCAGTGAGGAAAGTCATTTGAGAAAATGATACTGTATAGCTGTTCTTAAAATACTAGCCGAAGAAATGTATATTTTTTTGTATTTTGTATATATATATATATTATGTATGTTATAGACAAAAATTTATAAATTTTATATATTTTTTTTCGGCTACCAATGTAAATGTTTTCTACCGTGGGCTAAAGATGATAATACCCCAAGTCATTTTCTCCTCTTTTTTCCCTTTTTTGGGTAGAAAACGGAACGTTCTCCTTCTCCCTGTAAATATTTCCTCACAATCAATATCAAACACTGAAAAATAAATTATTTACCAAAAATAATTTTCCATGCTACCAAAGTCCAAACAGACTAATTTCTTGTTGATTTAACCTTAAACCAACATATGCAGGTGAAACCAAGTGTCCCTTTTCCTGGAATAGCAAACTTTCCTGACGATTTGGCATGATCCGATGCTGTCATTGACAATTCTGTTTTCTGAAGTGGAAATTGCATTTTTCATTTGCTGGATTTTGGAGATTATGTTGTTTGGTATTACTTGGTTTGCAGGAACTATTGGATTGGTATTTTGTTTTTTTTGTTTTTGTTTGGAACTAATGGCCGGTATTAGATTACAGGCTTTGGTTATATTCTTGATTTGGGATTATTGTTTTCTTTAGTATCTCATTGATCATTAAAACCTTTTGGTTGACTGATTTATATTATGGGACTGATTATCTGTGGGATTAATTGCATCTTAGTTATGCAATAATGTTTGGTTTTTTCTTTAATCAATGGGATGATGCCTTTTTATTATCGCACTCGGCTTTTGTTCCCGCACCCAACCAATTTTCTTCATTACTTGTCTTGTCTACTCTTTTTCTTTAAAAAAATTAAATTTTGATACAAAAAAGTTTAATCATACTCCAATTTTTGATTGATGCTATTTCGTTCCTCAATCTTAAGTGTTGCTCTTTTATAAGAAGACAATCTCAATTAGTGAATTACAATAATCTCTTTATCTGAGTGTTTCTCAAAGTCATTTCAATCCTTTTCAAAAAATTTCAAAGGGTATATTTGATGATAGAAGCTTCAAAATTCATGTTAATTTGAACATCTGATTTTGCTTTAATATAAGATTATTATGTTAAAGTTTTCTAATCGTGTGCTGCACAATTTATGATAGACCTAGGTACTAATACTGAGTTAATTTTATCCATGGTCATTGAATTTTTGGGTTTGTTATCCAAAGTCACTTTTCTTTTTTTTTGTTACGTAAAAATCATTTAACTTTGTGTTCATTACACAAAAAATTACTTTTCTTTCTTTTGTTACACAAAAATCATTTTACTTTGCTCTAGTTATCACAAAAGTCACATTTTTACTTGAAAAGTCTATTATGCCCTTGATATTATATAAACCTTCATATTTATGTAATACATTCTATATTATATACTATATAATATATTTTTACCTATGTATTTTATTTATAAATAAAATAACTTAATATTATTTTATTTATTATTTTATAATATATATTTTAGACAAGGTGGGTTGCTCTGGTGCTAAGCACCCTCCACTTCCAACCAAGAGGTTGTGAGTTCGAGTCACCCCAAGGGCAAGGTGGGGAGTTCTTGGAGGGAAGGATGCGGGGTCTATTGGAACAGCCTCTCTACCCCAGGATTAATTTTCAAAATATATTAGTAGCGTTATAAAACAACTTTTTTCAGCAATTCTTTTTTTTTTTTTTTTGGAATTTAATTGACCGACCAAAATTGGTCGGTAATTTCCGACCAAGTTTGGTCGGTATGCCTTTCCGGCCTTCAAAATACCGATCACACATTAATGGTTGCATTTTGGATAGTTATTGGCCATTACCGACCAACTTTGGTTGGTTTTTTTGGACGGTTTTTCCCGAAGTTTTAGTAGTGTAACTTTTTAAATAACCAATTGCCCAGGTAAATCATCAAGAAAATATCCCTAGCTAAATTCGCATGTAGAGTTACCTAGGGATTTTACTTCAGATTAACATATGATTTTTTCCTCATTTTCTTTGTTTGTTTACCTACGAATTTTCTCACGGAAATATAGTTGCCTATTTATTTCTCTACTAATATATATTAAAGCAAATGACAAATTTAATAACGCTACTAATATATCTTGAAAATTAACGTTAAGAAAATATTAAATATATGAATATATTATAAAAATAATAAATAAAATAATATTAAGTTATTTTACTTATAAATAAAATACATAGGTAAAAATATATTATGCAGTATATAATATAGAATGTAATACATAAATATGAAGGTTTATATAATATCAAGGGCATAATAGACTTTTCAAGTAAAAATGTGACTTTTGTGATAACTAGAGCAAAGTAAAATGATTTTTGTGTAACAAAAGAAAGAAAAGTAATTTTTTGTGTAATGAACACAAAGTTAAATGATTTTTACGTAACAAAAAAAAAGAAAAGTGACTTTGGATAACAAACCCAAAAATTCAATGACCATGGATAAAATTAACTCAGTATTAGTACCTAGGTCTATCATAAATTGTGCAGCACACGATTAGAAAACTTTAACATAATAATCTTATATTAAAGCAAAATCAGATGTTCAAATTAACATGAATTTTGAAGCTTCTATCATCAAATATACCCTTTGAAATTTTTTGAAAAGGATTGAAATGACTTTGAGAAACACTCAGATAAAGAGATTATTGTAATTCACTAATTGAGATTGTCTTCTTATAAAAGAGCAACACTTAAGATTGAGGAACGAAATAGCATCAATCAAAAATTGGAGTATGATTAAACTTTTTTGTATCAAAATTTCTCACATATATGTAGGTGTCAACTCTGAAAAAATTATTTGTCAAAAATCATTCTAAAGAGACAATCATGATTTTGCCCCTACAAAACCACGACGATTTAGCTATTGAGACCAGTGGCGGAGCCTCTTTATGCTGGGGTGTCAACTCACAATTTTTCGTTCGAAATTCTACTGTTTAGCTTAGGGGTGTTCGTCGGTCGGTACAATACGGTATTTAGATATTTTGGTTCGATATTTTTGTATTCGTTTCTTAAAATCCTATACCAATACCGTACCTAAATAAATTCAGTATGGCGGTTTTTCTCCTTTAGATTTCGGTTTATTCGGTTCGGTAATTTCGGTTTATTCGGTTTGAATACTAACTAATGCATAGAGCCATACACTCTAATATTCTTAATTAAAGTACTCAAAAATTGTGATGACCCAAAAGGTCATCCCGTGTTTTACAAGTCAAATATGTGTTCCGAGGCCTTTAAAACCTTCTTTTGTTTCACCGCGATTTGCGTGCGCAGTTCGGGCGTATATCCGGAAAGCCCTTATGTGAAAATTTAAGAAAAATGCTAAGTTTTGCCTTTAAAATGGAATTAAGTTGACTTCGGTCAACATTTTAAGTAAACGGACCCGGACCAGTGTTTCAACGATTCCGTAGGGTCCGTAGTAAAATATGGGACTTGGGCGTATGCCCGGAATCGAATTTTTGAGGTCCCTAGCCCGAGAAAATAATTTTTGAAGAAAATTATTTGCTGGAAAATATAAGCATTTGTAGAAATAAAATAGTGTGTAATCCTGATGGTATCGGGCCCGTATTTTGATTTCGGAGCCCGGTACATGTTTAAAATAATATTTAAGTCGAACCTGTGAAATTTGGTAAGAATCGGAGTTGATTTGATATAAATCGAACCCATAGTTGAGAAAATAGAAATTTCAATGCTCTTGAGAATTTTATGAATTTTGGTGCTAAATTCGTAGTTGTTGATGTTATTTGATGATTTGATAGCACGAGCAAGTCCGTATGATATTTTTTGACTTGCGTGCATGTTTGGTTTGGAGCCCCGAGGGCTCGGGTGAGTTTTGGATAGGGCACGGGGTGAATTTGGACTTAGAGAAATGGTTGTTGCAGGTTCAGCTGTGTTGCATGCGAGGGCCAGTCATCGCAATTGCGAGGGCTTGATCGCATTTGCGAAGAAAGCCCAGGCATGCCTTGCAGGGAGGGCCAGTCATCGCAATTGCGGCCAAACGCTCGCAATTGCAAAAGGAGCAAACATGCAGCAGGTTCACAATTGCGAAGCCTGTCTCGCATTTGCGAGCTTCGCCATTGCGAAGCTCCTGTCGCAATTGTGACATCTGCACTTGAGCAAAAATCATTTGGACGGGATTTCAACTTCATTCTTCAAAATTTCGAACCCTAAGCATCCCTAGGCGATTTTTCAAAGGCTCAAACTTCTCCAAATCATAAGTGATTTCTAACTCATCTTCTTCAATCTAATTCATCTTTTTACATAATTTCACTTCAAAATCTAGGGTTATTCATGGGAAATTTGGTGTTTTGGGGTAGAAGTTAGGATTTTCGAATTTTGGGGATTTGGACCTCAAATTGAGGTCCGATTTCAAATCTAATTGCATATTTGAGTTCGTGGGTGAATGGGTGATCGGGTTTTGGTTCAAACTTCGGGTTTTGACCAAGCGGCCCGGGGTCGGTTTTTGACTTTTTGGGGAAAACATTGGGAAATCTATTTTCATGCATTAGAATTGGTTTATTTAGAATTTATTGATATTATTAAGTAAATTATGACTAGATACAAGCGGATTGGAAATATAACCGAGAGGTAAAGCGGTAATTGAGGCGTGATTTTGTCCGTGGAATTGAGGTTAGCGTTTGATCTAACCTTAGCTTGAGAGGAATATGAGTCGTGGTCTTAATTGCTACGTGTTAGTGTTGAGTACGACGTATAGGCATGGTGGCAAATATCTATATGTTGGTGTCAAGCATGCCCGCGGGTCTTATACCGTGATTGTCGTGACTTTATTGTGTATTATCCATGCTTAGGTTGAGGATTATAAATGTTGAACATGATTCATGATAATTCCTTAGTAATTGACCATTGTTGAGTATTGGCTCAAGTTGGGATTCGTTTTGTGAAGTAATTGTTGGAACGAAATTGGTTATAGCTGATTCCCTTGCCGGGATGTTATTGTTCATATTGTTGATTCCCTTGCCGGGATGTTATTGTTCATATTGTTGATTCCTTTGCCAGGGTGTTATCATTTATATTATTGATTCCCTTGCCGGAACGTATTGTTTGTATTGTTTGAGTGAAGGGAAGTGTGAAGCACGAAGGGTGATGCCGTGCATGATATTGTGAGTTAGTGTTAAAGCACAAAGGGTGATGCCATGCCGATATTGTGAGTGTTAATGCACGAAGGGTGATGCCGTTCCATGATTATGAGAGTAAAAGCACGAATGGTGATGCCGTGCCCATATTGTGAGAGTTAATGCACGAAGGGTGATGTCGTGCCATGATTATGAGAGTTAATGCACGAAGGGTGATGCCGTGCCGATTTTGTTGATTCTTTTGGTGAGGACGGGAGTAAAAGCACGAAGGGTGATGTCGTGCACGTGTTACTTTTTCCTTATTCCTTTTGATATCATTATGGTGTTCTTTATGCTTCTCTACTTAATTTCTGTTAAGTATTTGATATTCCCCGCAACATGTTTTACTTCCCATCTTTATCTGTTATTTCCTCTTTTTATTATCCGTTGTATATGATTTAGCTGCATAGGTTTATATGGTTGTCATGTCCTAACCTCGTCACTACTTTTCCGAGGTCAGGCTCGACACTTACCAGTACATGGGGTCGGTTGTACTGATACCGCACTATGCACTTTCTGTGCAGATTTCGGTGTTGGACCTCGTGAGTAGATCGTGGGTTGCTGCCTTCAGTCCATAGGAGACCCGAGGTAGATCTGTCGGCGTTCGCAGACTCCGGATTCCCCTTCCTTATGTTTTGATATACTGTCTCTTTTCATTCGAGAACAGTTGTACTTTTCTTTCTAGACCAGTGTTTGTAGATATTCGTAGATGTTCGTGAAATTATGACACCAGATTCTTGGGTAGACGTGTATTGGAGTATTGATTTTGTTATAACATTTCCGCGCTTTATATCTGTTCAGTTTTAGTTACTGTTTATATCTGTTTGGGTTGATTGCTAATGTGTTGAAACCATAGTAGTTGGCTTGCCTAGCTTTCACGAGTAGGCGCCATCACGAGTCCCGATGGTGGGAAATCCGGGTCGTGACAAGTTGGTATCAAAGCCCTAGGTTGCCTAGGTCTCACTATTTATGAACAAGCTAGGTAGAGTCTGAGGGATCGGTACGGAGACGTCTGTGCTTTTCCCCCAGAGGCTACAAAGTTTAGGAAAAACTTCACATCTCTTCTTTCTTGTCGTGCGACTTGATTTCTCAATGCTAATCGAACTTCCACTCTGTTCTTTCGCAGATGGTAAGGACACGCACCGTTTCATCAGCTGACCAGCAGCCCGAGCCCCCAGTGGCAGCTCCTACGAGGGGCAGAGGCCGAGGCCGTGCTAGAGGCAGAGGCAGGGCTCAGCCCAGGGCTCGAGCAGCAGCACCAGCGGTGGAGCCTCGGGTAGAGTTTGAGGAGGAGGTTCAGACCCAGGCAGTTCCAGCGGGGCCGGCTCAGGTCCCGGAGGGGTTCATCGCCACCCCGGTACTCCAGGATGCTCTGGTCCGTCTAGTGGGCCTTATGGAGAGCGTCACTCAGGCAGGCATATTCCCTGTCGCACCAGCCGTCTCTCAAGTTGGAGGAGGAGCCCAGACTCCTGCTACTCGCACTCCGGAGCAAATGGCTCCCCAGTTCCAGACTCCAGCAGCTCAGCCAGTTGGGATAGTTCAGCCGGGTGTTGTAGCACAGACCGATGATGGAGCAGCTATGTCTGCTGATGCCTTATGGAGATTGGACAGGTTCACCAAGCTTTTTACTACCACATATGGTGATACATCTTCAGAGGATCCCCAAGACTATTTGGACAGCTGTCACGAGGTTCTACGGAACATGGGGATAGTGGAGACCAATGGGGTCAACTTTGCTGCTTTTCGTCTATCAGGTTCCGTCGAGACTTGGTGGAGGGATTATTGTTTGTCTAGACCAGCTGGGTCACCGTCTTTGACTTGGGATCAGTTCTCTCAGCTATTTCTGGAGAAGTTTCTTCCTATCACTCAGAGGGAGGACTATCAGAGGCCGTTTGAGCGTCTCCAGCAGGGTTCCATGACCGTCACTCAGTACGAGACTAGATTTATTGACTTGGCCCGTCATGCTCTTCTTGTACTTCCCATTGAGAGAGAGAGAGAGTGAGGAGGTTCATTGAGGGACTCGCTTAGCCCATTCGATTGCAGATGGCTAAGGAGACAGGGAGTGAGATTTCTTTTCAAGATGCGGCCAATGTGGCCCGACGAGTTGAGATGGTTCTATCGCAGGGGAGTGGTTAGGGGTCTGACAAGAGGCCTCGTCATTCGGGCAGATTCAGTGGTGCCTCGTCTGGAGGCAGGGATTCTTTTGGTAGGGGCCATCCTCCCGGGCTGTTTCATTCAGCACTTCAGGCTTCTCATGGTGCTCCAGGTGGCCGTAGTTCTCATATTCAGTATTCGGATACGCTACCCTATAGTGCATCACCAGCTCCTATCAGTGCATCTCCACTTTAGAGTTTTCAGGGTGGTTACCCAAGCCGTTAGGGTCAGTTTCAGGGTCAGCAGCCCCAGCAGCCGAGGACTTGTTATACTTGTGGCGATCCGAGGTACATTGCTAAATTTTGCCCTCGAGCCTCGAGCAGTTCTCAGCATCAGGGTTCCCGTGCTATGGTTCAGGCACCGGGCGTTCCACAACCAGCTCGGCCATCTAGAGGTAGGGGTCAGGCAGCTAGAGATGGAGTTCGAGGTATTAGAGGTGGAGGTCAGGCCGTTAGAGGTGGAGGTCAGGCTGCTAGAGGTGGAGGCCAGCCAGCAGGAGGTCGTCCTGGGGATGTAGTTCAGAGTGGTGGGGCCCAGCCCCGATGTTATGCTTTCCCAGCCAGGCCTGAGGCTGAGGTATCCGATGCCGTTATCATAGGTACGGTTTCAGTATGCAGTAGAGATGCTTCGGTTTTATTTGATCCAGGGTCTACATACTACTATGTGTCATCTTATTTTGCTACGTATTTGGTTGTGCCTCATGATTCTTTGAGTGCTCATGTATATGTTTCCACACCGCTGGGTGATTCTATTATTGTAGATCGTGTCTATCGCTCGTGTGTGGTTATTATTGGGGGTTTTGAGACCCGTGTAGATCTCTTACTTCTGGATATGGTTGATTTTGACGTCATATTGGGGATGGATTGGCTGTCACCTTATCATGCCATATTGGACTGTCACATCAAGACCGTGACCTTAGCTTTGCGGGGTTGTCTCGATTGGAGTGGAGAGGGATTCCTGGTCATTCTACCAGTAGGGTATTTTCTTATATAAAGGCTCGGCGTATAGTCGAGAACGGGTGTTTGGCTTACTTGGCATATGTGCGTGATTCTAGTGCTGAGGTTCCTTCTATGGATTCAGTGCCAGTTGTTCGTGAGTTTCCAGAGGTATTTCTTGCAGACCTGCCGGGGATGCCACCCGATAGGGATATCGACTTTTGCATTGATTTGGCTCCGGGCACTCAGCCCATATCTATTCCGTCATATCGTATGGCTCCGCTAGAGTTGAAGGAGTTGAAAGAACAATTGCAGGACTTGCTTGATAAGGGCTTCATTAGACCTAGTGTCTCTCCCTAGGGTGCGCCGGTATTGTTTGTTAAGAAGAAGGATGGATCGATGAGAATGTGTATTGATTATCGGCAGCTGAACAAGGTCAGCATCAAGAACAAGTATCCATTGCCGAGGATTAATGATCTGTTTGACCAGCTTCAGGGTGCCCAAGTGTTTTTGAAGATTGATTTGAGATCTGGCTACCATCAGTTGAGGATTAGGGCATCCGATGTCCCTAAGACAGCTTTCCACACTCGGTACGGGCATTATGAGTTTCTAGTGATGTCATTTGGGTTGACAAATGCCCCAGCAGCATTCATGGATCTGATGAACCGAGTGTTCAGGCCGTATCTGGATTCCTTCGTGATTGTCTTCATTGATGATATTTTGATCTACTCCTGCAGCCGAGAGGAGCATGAGCAGCATCTTCGAGTTGTTCTTCAGACCTTGAGAGACACTCAGTTGTATGCTAAGTTTTCGAAGTGCGAGTTGGTTGAGTTCAATTGCATTCTTGGGCCCTATCGTATCAGCAGAGGGTATTCAGGTGGATCCGAAGAAGATAGAGGCAGTCAAGAACTGGCCTCGACCCACATCAGCTATAGAGATCCGGAGTTTCTTGGGTTTGGCGGGTTATTACCGTCGGTTTGTGGAGGGGTTTTCATCTATAGCAGCCCCGATGAACAGGTTGACCCAGAAGGGTTCCCAGTTCAGGTGGTGGGACGAGTGTGATACGAGCTTTTAGAAGCTCAAGACAGCTTTGACTACGGCACCAGTGTTGGTTTTGCCCACAGATTCAGGGCCATATACCGTATATTGTGACGTATCTCGTACTTGGTGCGGTATTGATGTAGAATGGCAAGGTTATAGCATATGCTTCGCGGCAGTTGAAGATTCACGAGAAGAATTATCCAGTTCATGATTTAGAGCTAGCAGCCATTATTCACGCGCTGAAGATTTGGAGGCATTATTTATATGGCGTGTCATGTGAGGTGTTCACGGATCACAAGAGTCTGCAGTATTTGTTCAAGTAGAAGGAGCTAAATCTGAGGCAGAGAAGGTGGTTGGAGCTATTGAAGGACTATGATATCACCATCTTGTATCATCCGGGGAAGGCCAATATAGTGGCTGACGCTTTGAGTAGGAAGTCATCCAGTATGGGCAGCCTTGCGTATATTCCGGTCGGTGAGAGACTGCTTGCTTTGGATGTTCAGACTTTAGACAATCAGTTCGTGAGGTTGTTGTTTCTGAGCCCAGTCGTGTTCTAGCTTGCACAGGCGCTCGGTTTTCATTATTCGAGCGTGTCATGGATTGGTCGTATGATGACCCGCATTTGCATGTCCTTAGGGACACAGTGCGGCACAGTGGTGCCAAGCAGGTTACAGTTGGAGATGATGGAGTTTTGAGGATGCATGGTCGAGTTTGTGTGCCTAATGTGGATGGACTTCGAGTGTTGATTCTAGGAGGCCCATAGTTCCCGGTACTCTATTCATCCGGCGCCACTAAGATGTATCAGGACTTGCGGCAGCATTATTGGTGGAGGAGGATGAAGAAGGATATTGTTGCCTATGTAGCTCGGTGTTTGAATTGTCAGCAGGTAAAGTACGAGCATCAGAGACCTGGTGGTTTGCTTCAGCAGATTGAGATTCCTGAGTGGAAGTGGGAGCGTATCACTATGGACTTCGTTATTGGACTCCCACGGACTCAGAAGAAGTTCGATGAGGTATGGGTTATTGTTGATAGGCTGACCAAGTTAGCGCATTTCATTCTTGTGGCAGTCTCCTGTTCTTCAGAGAGGTTAGCTGAGATCTATATTCGAGAGATTGTTCGTCTTCATGGTGTGCTCGTGTCTATTATTTCTGACCGAGGTACACAGTTTACCTCGCATTTCTGGAGGGCAGTACAGTGTGAGTTGGGTACCCGGGTCAAGTTGAGCACAACATTTCATTCTCAGACGGACGGACAGTCCGAGTGTACTATTTAGATTTTGGAGGATATGCTCCGAGCATGTGTTATTGACTTTGGGGGTTCGTGGGATCAGTTTTTCCCTTTAGCTGAGTTTGCCTACAACAACAGTTACCAGTCGAGCATCCAGATGGCTCCCTATGAGGCATTATATGGTAGACGATGTCGATCGCCAGTTGGGTGGTTTGAGCCGAGGGAGGCTCAGTTGTTGGGTACGGATTTGGTACAAGATGCCTTGGACAAGGTTAAGATCATTCAGGATAGGCTTCGTACAGCTCAGTCCAGGCAAAAGAGTTATGCCGACCGTAAGGTTTGTGATGTGGCATTCATGGTCGGAGAGCGAGTGTTACTTCGGGTGTCGCCCATGAAGGGCGTGATGAGATTTGGAAAGAAGGGCAAGCTAAGCCCTAGGTTCATCGGTCCTTTTGAGATTCTTGATCGAGTGAGAGGTGGCTTACATACTTGCGTTGCCGCCGACTTTTTCAGCTGTGCATCTAGTGTTCCATGTGTCCATGCTTCGAAAGTATCAAGGTGATCCATCCCATGTGTTAGACTTCAGCACTGTCCAGTTGTACAAGGACTTGACCTACGAGGAGGAGCCAATAGCTATTCTAGACCGGCAGGTTTGCCAGTTGAGATCGAAGAATTACCCCTCAGTTCGTGTGCAGTGGAGAGGTCAGCCTGTTGAGGCAGCGAACTGGGAGTCCGAGTCCGATATGCGGAGCCGATATCCCCATCTTTTTCCCGACTCAGGTACTTTTCTATGTCCATTTGAGGACGAACGGTTGTTTTAGAGGTGGAGAATGTGATGACCCAAAAGGTCATCCCGTGTTGTAGAAGTCAAATTTGTGTTCCGAGGCCTTAAAAACCTTCTTTTTTTTGCACCTCGATTTGCGTGCGCAGTCCGGGCGTATATCTGGAAATCCCTTATGTGAAAATTTGAGAAAAATGCTATGTTTTGCCTTTAAAATGGAATTAAGTTGGCTTCGGTGAACATTTTGGGTAAACGGATCGGACCCGTGTTCCGACAATCCCGTAGGGTCCGTAGTAAAATATGGGACTTGGGCATATGCCCGGAATCGAATTCCGAGGTCCAGGCCATAGCAGATCACCTCGCCGAGAACCCTATCGGCGGAGAATACGAACCCCTGAAAACGTATTTTCCTGATGAAGAAGTGTCCTTTGTAGGAGAAGATATTGCAGAATCTTACGAGGGTTGGAGGTTGTTTTTCGACGGGGCCGCCAATTTTAAAGGAGTTGGCATAGGGGCAGTCATAGTATCAGAAACCGGCTAGCATTACCCGGTATCCACCAAACTCAGGTTCCCTTGCACAAATAATATAGCCGAATACGAAGCTTGCATCCCGGGACTCAAGATGGCCACTGACATGAACATTCAAGAGCTACTAGTGATCGGGGACTCAGACCTGCTCATACATCAAGTCCGAGAAGAATGGGCCACCAAAAACTCTAAGATACTTCCCTATTTGCACCACATACAGGAGTTAAGGAAAAGATTCACAAAGACCGAATTTCAGCATGTCCCCAGGGTTCAGAATGAGTTCGCTGACGCACTAGCTACCCTATCATCCATGATCCAACATCCAGACACAAATTTCATTGATCCCATCCCAGTAAGGATTTATGATCAGCCAGCTTATTGTGCCAACGTTGAGGAAGAAGCGGACGGAAAGCCATGGTTCCACGACATCAAAAGGTACCTAACAACAGGGGAGTATCCAGAACTCGCCAACGCCACTCAGAAGCGCACACTTCGGAGATTATCCAACAACTTCTTTCACAGCAGAGGAATCTTGTACAGGAGGACTCCCGATTTAGGTTTGCTAAGGTGTGTCGAAGCAAAGGAAGCATCCAGACTATTAGATGAAGTGCACGCACGGACATGTGGGCCACACATGAATGGTTTTGTCTTAGCAAAGAAGATACTCCGAGCAGGGTATTTTTGGATGACTATGGAAACGGACTGTATCCAATATGTTCGCAAATGCCATCGCTGTCAGATACATGCGGACGTGATAAAGATGCCTCCAAACGAGCTTACTGCAACTAGCTCACCGTGGCCATTTGCCGCCTGGGGAATGGATGTTATCGGACCTATCGAGCCTGCCGCATCGAACGGGCACAGATTTATCCTGGTGGCGATTGATTACTTTACTAAATGGGTTGAAGCAGCATCATACAAGGCAGTGACTGAGAAAGTTGTGGCAGATTTCGTCCGTGATCGTATTGTTTGCCGATTCGGGATTCCAAAATCAATCATCACTGATAATGGTTCCAATCTCAACAGTGACTTAATGAAAGCAATGTGTGAGGTATTCAAGATTAAACACAAGAATTCTACAGCTTACAGACCTCAGATGAATAGAGTCGTAGAAGCAGCCAATAAAAACATCAAAAAGATACTAAAGAAGATGGTCGAAAGTCACAAACAGTGGCATGAGAAGTTATCATTTGCCTTACTAGGATACCGCACCACAATCCGCACATCGACCGGAGCAACTCCCTACATGCTGGTTTATGGTACAGAGGCGGTCATCCCCGCCGAGGTAGAAATTCCCTCCCTGAGGATCATATAAGAAGCAGAGTTGGACGACGCAGAATGGGTAAAAGGTCGATACGAGCAGCTAGCCCTTATAGATGGGAAAAGAATGAATGCAGTCTGCCACGGTCAGTTGTACCAGAACAGAATGTCTAGAGCCTTCAAAAAAAGAGTTAAGCCAAGGAAGTTTACACCGGGGCAGCTGGTGTTGAAGAAGATATTCCCACATCAAGATGAAGCCAAGGGGAAATTCTCTCCTAACTGGCAGGGTCCGTACATAGTTCACCGGGTTCTAGCTGGAGGAGCCCTTATTCTTGTAGAAATGGATGGAGAAGTCTGGCCAAAGCCAATCAACTGGGATGCAGTGAAACGATATTATGTGTAATCACCTATGATTTCTCTATGATGTAATTTGAACTACGCCTGACCTGATTCCCGTTTAAGAGGGGATACGTAGGCAGCCCTATGGGTTCGGTCACGATTTAATAAAAATTTCATTTTCCCCTACTATTGGAACTGGGGCAGAATTTTGAGGAGGGCCCTCAAAATTCCTAAGTTAGTCTTCAGCCACTCATCGCCGGGGATGCCACCTCAGTAAACTGGGGCAGAATTTTGAGGAGGACCCTCAAAATTCTGAAGTTGATTCTTCAGTCATTCAGCGCAGCCGTCAGAAGTGCCAACCTGGTAAACTGGGGCAAAATTTTGAGGAGGACCCTCAAAATTCCGGAGCAAGAAAGGTTGCAATATTTTGAACCACGTTGCAGTCGTTGGTTCATCTAAACAAAACCGTTTTCTACTTACGTTATATTTACTGAATCATGCATAATTATTGTTCGAATTGCTGCTGTTTAGCAACGCTACCCCAATGATACGCAACGCCGGAAGCCAGGGGAAGACGAACTAACCTTTCCCCCTTACAAAACTCACAATTTCTCTTTGGATGCAGGCACTCGTCAGGTATATTTACATACGCATATTCCTCAAAGACGCAACTTCTCAGAATCATCACTCGTCCGTAATTATTATCCACACACAACCTCCTTGACAGTCACGGCATCGTGATCAGCAATCAGCTAAGAAATCTCACTACTATCCGTCCTTTTATTTTCCTGCATTGCATAAGGCTACCTTTCTGCCTTCCGAGACTAAGCGTTGTCTCCATCTGCATTTCCTGCATTGCATAAGGCTACCTTTCTGCCTTCCGAGGTTAAGCTCTACCTCCATCTGCATTTCCTGCATTGCATAAGGCTACCATTCTGCCTTCCGAGACTGAGCTCTGTCTCCATCTGCATTTCCTTCATTGCATAAGGCTACCATTCTGCCTTCCAAGACTAAGCTCTGTCTCCATCTGCATTTTCTACATTGCATAAGGCTACCATTCTGCCTTCCGAGGTTAAGCTCTACCCACATCTGCATTTCTTGCATTGCATAAGGCTATCATTCTGCCTTCCGAGACTAAGCTCTGTCTCCATCTGCATTGCATAAGGCTACCATTCTGCCTTTCGAGACTAAGCTCTGTCTCCATCTGCATTTACTGCATTGCATAAGGCTACCATTCTGCCTTCCGAGGTTAAGCTCTACCTCCATCTGCATTTCTTGCATTGCATAAGGCTACCATTCTGCCTTCCGAGACTAAGCCCTGTCTCCATCTTGCATGGCTGAAAGATCGCCACCTTTATTTATGCCTCGCATCGGCTGAAAGATCGCCGCCCTTATTTACATCCTGCATGGCTGAAAGATCCGCCCTTATTTATGTCTTGCATCGGCTGAAATATCGCCACTTTCATCTACATTTTGCATGGTTGAAAGATCGCCACCTTCATTTATGTCTTGCATCGGCTGAAATATCGCCACTTTCATCTACATTTTGCATGGCTGAAAGATCGCCACTTTTATTTTGCATCGGCTGAAATATAGCCACCTTTATTTATGTCTTGCATGGCTGAAAGATCGCCACTTTCATTTTGCATCGGCTGAAATATCACCACTTTATTTACGCTCTCATGGGCTGAAAGATCGCCACCTATTTCATTGCATGGGCTGAAAGATCGCCAAACTGTCCAAGGGCGTCATTGTTCGGAGGCACCATCTTCTTAGCCCGAGAACGCCATGCCATGGCCTAAGGACCCCCCCCCCTTCCCCTTTTGTCTCTTGCATATCATTATTCAAAGGCATCATAGCTCAGAGGCATCATTCTCATAGCCCGAGAGCATCATTTCATGGCCTGCGAATTCTTTATCATACGCTTCATGGCCCAGGACGTCATGGTCTAAGGACGTCATCCTAACCGTCCAAAGACAACATTCATGGTCCGACGGAAAATTGCATCATATTTAAATTTTTGCACAGTATGCACTTGTGTTGCTTATTTGCAGGTAAACCGTCTAGCAACAGCCGTCTCAGCAGGAGCGATCCCGCTCCAGTTCCCGCAGCCCTATTTAATTTTAACCATCCATCCCAACCTAAATATCGCATCCGTTCTTGAAAGATCTCCATCGGCATATCCCGCCGACGGATCCTGAACTACATGTGTCCTGATTCCTGTAAGACCAGGGATATGTAGGAAGCTCATGAACCAGAGCAAGGTCAAATTCTTCAAACCATTTCGTTCGGTCAAAATTGGCCATCATGTCTTTACCCGACAACTCTTTCATCCTTCCCGGGTAAAGAGGGGCAGCTGTTGATACCCAATTTTTCCCTGTATATTTTTATATGCAAATACTTTCAAAATAGTATATATATGCATATATAAGCATATCCAAGTGTTTTATTATTTTTTCCAAATTTTGAAAGATTTTTAAACCAATTTATTGCCATATTTTAACAGTACAAAACAAATAAGTATTCCCAAAATTATCATTTTTTGGTGATTCAGTTATTGTATTCTCATATTTATACCAAAATATAGCTAAGGTAATTTTTGCACATTTTTATAAATTGATTTGGTATTTTTAAAGCTAAATTGTACTTAATTGCAATATTAGCCTATTTTAAGAATTAATTGCGTTTATAATTACAAATTTGATTCCAGTATTTTTAATCTAATATTTATATACTATTAACTAATTTAGCATCTTTAACTTATTTTCAGAAATTATTTTACTATTTTTATAAAATAAAAAGGGAAAAAATGGCTATTTAAAATCTAGCCCTATTTCATTTCAATGTTAGCCCAAATGGACCCCTCATTTAACCCCAGTTTTAATATCAATTGGACCAGCCCAAATCCCAAATTACCCGACCCCCTGACCCGTTTATTTTTACCCGCCCTGCTCCTCTTTGATCCAGGTCGTTGATCAAAATGATCAACGGCCACGATTTCCCTTGCCTTTTTAATTTCCCAAACCCCCCAACCCTAAGCCATTTCATCTGAGACGCCGCCTTTGAATCCCTTCGTCTCTCAAACACTCTCGAAACATCCGTGAACTCTCATCATCTCCCACCTTGAAACTCACCGGAATCAATGGCTTCCCAGGTTGTGAGGCCCCTATACTTGCCTCCTATTGCTCCTATGTGCTCGATACTTGAAGATTCGAGGACAGACCTCGAAGGTCTTCACTTAGACCTTTGTCGATTCAAGGTTCTCCGGTCATCTTTGGCCTTGCTCCGGCGTGCTATAGTTGTTTGAGTCTGATTCCGACCTCTCCGACTCAGGCCAATGACCTTTCAAAGCCTTTCTCATTCTAGGGTTCTTCTAAAACCCTAACCCTTTGAGGTTTTCTCCGATTCTTTTAGATCTGTTGTGTATCTATGCTCTACTTGAGTTTTCAAATGATTTCCCTAGCTTTGCTTTCAAAAATCACTTTCAAAATCGCTTCTTTTCGATCTAAGGGTTTTCTGAAACGTTAAGTGTTTTTATGATTTTTCTTTGTTATTCGTGTCTTTTCCTCTATTGTGTTCTTGTATCATCTTTTATGTGTTTGTCTCACCGTGTTTTCCTATACTATGGTATCGTAGACTTCTCTACTGTATTTTTCCCATGTTCGTATGTGTTTATCTTACTGTGTTTTCCTATATACTTGTCTGCTATACTTTTCCGTTGTTCTTATGTTCTTCTACTTCATTTTCCTACTGAGTTTTAAGTTTCTTTGTTTGCCTGCTACTGAGCCCTGTTAAAGATCTCCTGAAAGATCCTTTTAAGCATGCTTCTTCTGTTCTTATCAGTATTTGCCATTATGTTCTTTGAATCCTTCTACTGTGATTGCATGTTGCTTTGTCATCATGTTTCTCATGAGTTCTGTTGCTGGAGGAAGCATGATAGAAGCTTCAGTTCTTTTCTGAAACCTCTATACATGTTTTGATCCAAATGCTTGCTCTCTCTTTGTTATTTGCCTGAACTAGGTTTCTTATTTCAAAACCCCCCAACTCTTTTAGGTCAATTTCGGAGTTTCATATGATTCTAACTTTTTGATAAACTCCTCTAAAATCTGTTACTGGACTTTTCTACTAATTTACACGACAGCCTTCTTTCATGCTCACATGCTCCTTATATACGATGAATTTTCCTGTAAATGGTTTTCCAATTTGCAATTAGTGTAAATTTCCTTCTAAATATAGCTTAATTCATTTCTTTCCATCTTTCACTGATTTCCTATGTGACTCTATACATGTAAAACCCTTCTTCCTCTTTTATGACTTGGTTCATTCATACCAAATTTCAGACTTTGTGATTTACTGGCTGTTAATTGATTCCCTTGCCTTATTTGCACAAACCGTGCATTGTCAAAACCCTGTCCTTAAATAACCTTTATGTATTTGCCCTCAATTGCATGCTTTACACACAGTGTTTATTTAATTCCTTTCCTTAATTATTTTTACCCGTTTGAAATCAAAATCCCTTAATTAAAGGGACACCTTGTGAAATTGATTTCCAAACTATTTTCTTACCTATTTCTGCTTGCTTTCTACACAATAAATACATGGCCTCCTTTAACACATAAAGACAGAGAGAGAACACGATCAAACAACTCTCAATTCAATACTTTCATACACCTTGAACTCGACACTTTTCAGACACTTTCAATTACACAGCTTTTCAATTTAATACTTTACACCACTCAAGTAGCATAGTTTTCTAATCATAGCATCCTGACTATTTACTTGCAATTTGGCTTTACAAGACTACTGCTTTCTTTCTCTTGTTTCCCTGAAACTGGTATGTTCTAATTTTGTTTTCAGCCTCATCCCAATGTGTTTATTTTACAGTTTCTACAATCCTGTCTACTTTGCTGTCTATGCTCAGTGTTAAATATGTATGATGTTCTCTTTGCATCTATTTCTGTTGTAAATCCCTATACCCCTATTCCCCTCTGTGTGTTTGAGTTAAAGTTCAGAACATGGCAACATCCAAATTGCTGCTCATGTCTGGACTAGATCCTTTAAGGGATCCTAACTCCCAAACAATGTGTCTAAACAGGCTGGTCGGGGTGTGCCAGCACCTCCAATTGCTGGGTATGACCACCAGCCTTTCTTGGCTTTCCCCAGAATCCCCTCTATTGCACTCACACTCTCTCCTAGCTTTCAAGTTCTGCCCCCCTCCTATGAGCCTTGCTTTGGGACCTTGAATTCCCTCTGAACTTGGACATATGAGGGTTGGCCCTTCCACACTGCACTATAATTCAATTCTGCAATATATTTGGATGTAAGCACTGCCCGGAGTCCACTTGAGACTCTAAGGAAACTCTGATGCATCCCAAATAAGAGAAAGGCTTTGGAAATCTGATCTTTGGGGTTGGTTTACTTCATGCTTTAGATAGAAGACTGAATCAGGCTCTCCTTGGTTGGAATTTTTCTAGTTTTTCTGATGTAATTTTACTTCTTTTTTTCTTATTCAATTCTGGACTGTAATAATCTTGTAATAACTATTGGGGCTTTTAGTGAAAAGGGGAGGGTACATCATGCATGCAAAAGGGGTAGATATCATGTTCATAGGAACTTAATACACTTCTGCAATCATGTCCTGTTTTCAGTTCTGCATTTCATATAGAAATCATGTTTATAGGTTCTGCATTTTCATATAGAAACCATGCATATAAGTTTCTACACTTCTGCATTTTATAAGAACCATGTCTATAGCTTTCTGCATTTACATATAGAAACAATGCCTATAAGTTTCTACACTTCTGCATTTTATAAAAACCATGTCTATAGCTTTCTGCATTTCATATAGAAATCATGTCTGTAGGTTTCCGCATTTCTGCATATCACATAGATAATATGGCTATAGGACTTCCTGAATTCCACATATGCATCTATCACTAGGCAAACGTATTTATAGGTTTGAATAACAAACAGCATTCTAGACACCATGCCTATAGGACTTCTGCACTTTTATTTCGACTGTAAACATTTTAAAATCATTTAGCATCTAGAAAGCATGCCTATAGGAGCTATCAACTAAGTCTGAATCGTCTATTTTGCCTATAAGTCTAAAATCAGTAAATAGCATTGCTTAATATCCACAGAACTTATGCTTTTGTAACCAACAAGTCTTCTTCTTTAAAAATTAGTACACTCCTGCATTGTTAGATATCATGCCTATAGGTTTCACCTAGGCAAGCCATTAGGTGAATTAGTTAATGGAATCAGACTTTGTTAAATTCCAACCAGCAGGCAGGTCTGATTCGGGTTTCTTATCTGAAATATGTAATAAATCAATTTGCCTCACGTTTCCTTTAAGTTTAATTAAGACCATAACCAGTATGTGCAAGACATGCTAAACAATATGTCCTTAAGTTGAGGAGTCCTGTTTGAGCCTTTTAATTGTTATGTGTTTCCCCATATCTGCTCTACGTGTTTTGATTGTCGCCTTAGAATTTTATCCTTTTAAACCACAAAAGCCAAATTTCCCTTCCCTTTAGGACTAGTAGTCCCAAATGCCTCCGGAGCTTATAGGATTTGGGGATGGGTAATAGCATGCAATAAGTAAAACGAGACCATTCCGCGTTTAATACCTTAACGGGGTGGGAAAGGGTAGACATGGATATGATGACCACGCGATAACACCACATGTATAAATGGTTACCGGGTGTTGTGTGGGGTGATCCATATTATGTATAAACCTAGGACCCCTCCCTTATTTGTTTGCTTTATTTCAGAATTTCAACCGCTTTTCTCAGACTTCAGCTTTTAATTACTTTTAATTTGTAACAACTATGTGAAAATTTCCCCTTTTTACTCGCTTATTCAAAATCTCTAAAACTGCTTCTTCCCTCGAATTTCAACTTCTCCAACTTCGTTTAACTGTAATCATTCACAACAATTATGTGAAAACTCCCTCATATTTGTAACTCTTATTTGTCTATTTGTTGTTTGCACTTAAAGTCACGGTTATGGTATGACCGGGAACCACACTAGTGGATCCCGAGGGGTGCCTAACACCTTCCCCTCGGGATAATTTCAAGCCCTTACCCAATCTCCGGTTTTCTAAATCAAAGTTCTTCTTAGTGTCCTAATGCACTTAATCATTAGGTGGCGACTCTTCAATCCAAAATCCAATTCCCAAAAGGAAACGAGTTGTCCGCCCAAATGTCATAAACCCGATTTCGCGAGAAAAAAGGGGTATCGACAGAGTCTTCTCTAAATATGGTTTAACTGAGCATCTATTTACTAGGTGACATGCAATGTTTATAGCTTCTGCCTAGAAACTTTTAGCCCTACCACTAGAGATCAACATTGCAGTTCTCATATCCTCTAGTTCCATAGTCTTTCTCTCAACAACCTTATTTTGTTGAGGAGTTTTGGGTGCAGAAAAATTGTGATCACACTGTAAAATTTAACGAACTTAGTATTTTCAAATTCTGAGCCATGTTCAGATTAATGGGGCAAGTTAAAGACCTAGTTTCTTTTGAATTATTTTCACACATGCAAAAGACATCAAAATTTTCATATATACTAGATAGTAACGAGGTCTAGGTATCTGGAGTAGTCATCAACTGTGACTACAATATATCTTTTGCCACCTTCACTCAAGACCCTCATGCGTCACAAAGGTCCATATGGAATAATTTCAAGGGTCTAGAGGTACTCATAACCTTTTTAGATTTGAAGAAAGATCTAATATGTTTACCTCTAACACACGCATTTCACACCTTGCCATTTTGAAAATGAATTAGTGGAGGTCCTACAACTAGGTCTTTTGAGAACAGTTTGTCAAGTTG
Organism: Nicotiana attenuata; assembly: GCF_001879085.1. Taxonomy (NCBI): domain Eukaryota; kingdom Viridiplantae; phylum Streptophyta; class Magnoliopsida; order Solanales; family Solanaceae; genus Nicotiana; species Nicotiana attenuata. Next base: position 277,582 of record NW_017670656.1, on the reverse strand, counting down.
AGCTAGATTCACATGACCTAGTTGTCTATGCCGCAATAGGGGATCGTTATCAAGCACACTTAGGAAGATGACCTCATTGAATAGTGCTTCTCAAATTTCCTTGTAGTGACCTGTATTTTCACAGTGCGTGCATAGTTTACTAGAAGTTGTGGGGTACATATTTAGGATCAACTCTAGGAAGAGGCTTGTAGTAACCTAAACCATCTTTGTTTACACTATGATTTTAATTCCCAATCAAGTGACTTTGAGGACCTGTTCCTCTTTGAGGTCCTTGTGTGTTCATATTTAACTTTATCCAAATCCTCTTGTATTACTCGATCTCGTTCAGTTTGATTATACATGTTTTCCTTAGTTAATTTTAGTTTCTTTTCAACGGAAATACGTATCTCTAAGATCTCAAGTTTACTTTTTCTTGGTGTTTCCTCTAATTTTTCAGTTTCAAATTTGAGTGCTTCATTCTCAAATTTAAAAAGCAAAACCTATTTATCAGACCCCTATTTTTCCTTTTCAAATTAAGAAATGCTTAGTTCAAGATTGTGGTATTCAAACTTAGCTGTTGAAAAATTATTAATTAATTGATCTTTGTCAACACCCAACTTCTCAATCTGATTAATTAATGAATGCACCATGGCAACCAATCTTTTCTTTGGAAGTGAGGTAAGGTTTTGTTTAAGGTAAGGAATATTTACCTCCTTGTTTTCAGTGTCAGATTTTGAGTCGCTCATGGTTCATCATGAAAACATATATCGTTTCTTCTTCATCGGAACCAATTTCTTCTAGTTTCTTCAGAACCAGCCCTTTGTCTCTCTTAGAATCATCCTTTCAACTCCAACTTCCGCATCTCGTGAGTCCTAAAGTTTTTAACCAGTTCATCTAGGGTTATTTACTCAACTCATTTCTGAATTGCAATGGCTTTGCTTTCCCAGGAGGCAGGGACTACCCTAAGAACTTTTTTGACCAATTCTTCAGATGCAAAGATATCTCAATTTATGTGTGATGAATGGGAACCTAGTGATTATATCCTGGATAGATAATGTGAACCTAGTGTTCATATTATTCTGGATAGGTTCATAGTCTTTCGTGTCAAATAATTCATAGCTCTTCAAAAGCTTCTCAATTCTGGACTATTTCACTTGAGTTATCCCTTCATGAGAAGTTCGTAGTGTGTCCCAAATATTATTTGCATAGTGTACGTAATAACCCTGTGGTATTTATCAGGATCAAGGTCACATATAAATGTCTTTTTAGCCTTAGCATTTATCTCCATAAGTTTTTGAACAATATTGTTGAATTAACTTCTCTCTTGGGGATCATTACCCTCATCGTCTAGTTTGATAGAAATATTAGGTCCGTCTAGAACAATGTTCCATAGCTCGTAATTTTCAGCTGTTAGAGAATCTTCCATCCTTACTTTCCACTAGTTATAGTACTGGTCGTTGAACAAGGGTGGGAATGTGGTAGATTATCCCTTATTCATCCTAGGTGGTACACTAATCTGTCAATCTCTCAAAGGTGTTAGTCTAGTGATTGAGAGCCCTTCTAATACCAATTGTTAGTTTAGTGCACCACTTACATGCTAGTGGGTGGCGACTAATGTTTCGACCTATTAAAATTTTATACTAGAAATTCTCACGTTATAACTAGAACCAGGTTCTTCGACTGGTTCTTACGGCTACCGTAACAAATAAGCACAAAAATAAATAAGACAACAATTTTTATGTGAAAAACCTTCTTGCTCAAGGGAGTAAAAATCGTAACCCAACTCTGAGATTTTTCTCACAAACTTCACTACAAATAACGAGCAGTATTAGGTTATAGAACTCTTTAAAAATCTAAGAGACTAACCCTACTCACTCAAATATTTGCAACCTAGATTATAACTCAAAACACCTACTACAAGATCATCAAGACAATTGTAACTAGACTAACTTAATTGCTGGAACTTGATTCTTCAGTTTATCTTTCTCTTGCTCATGCAATTTTTTTCTTTGTGTATGTTCTCTCAAAGTTCTGTGTGTAGGTGCTCAAACCTGCAATAAGTCAAACACTATACATAAATAGAACACGGTTAGCAGTAAGGTTAATTAAGAGATAATCTCAAAAATTCTTCTAACCTTCCCTAGAGAATAAAGGAAATAAAAATCTTCTTTATATTATCGTTTGCCATAAGGATATGACTTCCTTATAAAGTTGGCCTTTAATTGAATATTTAAGATCTGCCAAGATTCTCCAAAAATATGTGGCTGCCAGCCCAATTAATATTGAAAAATAATCCAAACTGTCGCGGAAGTAAATCCTATCATTGCTAGGATTTCATGCTAGACGCAGTACAAGAACCAACTAGTTGAATCAGGGTCTCATACTTACTAGACCTGTTCAACCAAGTTACATGTTTGTTAATTGTAAAAACTCAATTCTAACGGTTCACAAGTCATGGATGACGGATTGGTATGACTTAATTACTACTGCCTTTATTATACCTATCTTGTTTAATAGCTCACAAGTCATGACTAATTGGTATTAACCTTATGTTATCTTCTTTCTACATATCTTATTAAATATTTACAAGTTATGGCCTGTGAGCTATGACTTGATAATTCACAAGTCATGACGGATTGATATGGCTTAATGTATCGTTATTCGACTTATTTTGTTAAATTGTTCGCATGTCATGATAAATTGATATGATCGGTACTCTCGATCTTGTTAAATTGTTCACATGTATTAATGAATTAGCAATTATTTTATTTCAAACCAAAAGGTTATGCTTTCTAAAACTGCTTCACTTGATCATAACTTGCTAAGTTAGCAGCATAATATTGAGTGTAAGACCAATCCATAGAGCTACAACTCCTTTCCTAAGATCAAGATGGGATAAAAACAAAACACGAAGTGGTTAAAGATAAGAGTTAATAGGGGTGTACAAAGGAAACCGACAAACCGCACCAACCCGATATTCCGAGTCAAACCGAGAAAAAAAACCCGACTATGGTTTGGTTTGATTTGGTTTGGTGTTGGAAAAAAAACCCGACCATAATTGGTTTGCTTTGGTTTTAACTAAAGAAAATCAAACCGAAACCAAACCAACCCGACATTACATATATAGAAATTTTAGATATATTTAATATCTAAATATACTTATTGTGATGTAATTTATAGATATTTCTTAAAAAAATTCATAATTTTATCTTTTAAGGTATTATTTCAAGGTTGGACTTAGAACTTTTGAATGCTCCAATAAGTTTTATAGCCATTAATATTAGTAAATTAAATAATGCTAACACAAGCCCAAACCAAGATTAAATCAATACTAATGCTAACAAAAGACATTCAATTCAATATTACGAACGGAAATGTATTGAATATCTATTTTTTATTTTTCAATAATTTAGATAAAAATGCATAACCTATTTTTATTTTTCTTTAGCGTTTAGTCATGTAATTAATACTCCCTTATTAGTCTATTTATTTTAGCATGACTTAGTACTTTAGATTATGTTTATTTTTATTATGGCTTTTTAATTAGCAATATTTATATTACATAATTTTATTGTTTTTATTGTTAAATATTTTAGGATAATGCCATGATACATCTCATATTTTGTATTATTTTCTTAAAAAATACTTTATATAGTTGTATCTTACTAAGGTTAAAGAAATATTTTGAGCATATGTTATATGTTTTGTTCTACGAAGATTTTACCGGAAAAAAATTCGAAAAAAACCAAATAACCAGAAAATCCGAGAAAATCCGAGATTGAAAAACCCGAGTTTCGTTGGTTTGGTTTGGTCTTTAGATTTAATAACCCGACACAATTGGTTTGGTTTGGTAATTGTAAAATCCGAACCAACCCGACTTATGTACACCCCTAAGAGTTAAAATAGGAGTCTCTTTTTGTGGTCAGGTAGAATAACTATTTTAATCTGATTCAGTTAGAATAATTATTTTATTGTAATTCAGCCTTTTAAAAAGAAGGCAATTAGGTGTAAATAATTTTTAACTTTTACTGGTAAATTATGGGGCGATGTGCACAGATAGCCATTAATAGCACATGTATTTATTTTTAAGCCATTATTTTAAATGTCTTTAGTCTTTAGCCACTGCTTTAATAAAAATTTCCCTGCCTGGACGAAAATACCCTTCTGTTATAAGCTTATACCTACGCTTCTTATTAACGATCATCAGCAGCAACACATAACTAACTTCCGAAGCAGCAGTAGAGGCTTTGATCGTCCAAAATTGCAGTAGCTTCTCTTCCGATTTCAAACAATAGCAGCAACAGAGACTGTGATCGTCCAAAATTGCAGTAGCTTGCCGTCCAAAAACGACATAAAATTACAGTAAGTTATGCTTTTGTGTGTTTTTGTTGATTTTTATTTCGTTACTAGGAATTTGATTTTTTTTTTTGCTTTTCTGGATTGATAACGTTAAGGACATCGCGCCCTGTGATTATTCTATAAATGTTGAAAACATAATGTTAAGGATTTGGTGTCCTGAATATTAAGGACATAGTGTCCTGGTTTTGCAAATTGGTTTGAAAAAGTTAAGGACACTTGGTCCTTAACTTTGATTTTCAAGTTCAAAAGTTAAGGACACTTGGTCCTGATGTTTGAGTTCCAAGCTCAAAAGTTAAGGACACTTGGTCCTGAAGTTTGAGTTCCAAGTTCAAAAGTTAAGGACACTTGGTCCTGAACTTCAAGTTTCAAGTTCAAAACTTAAGGACACATGGTCCTGAACTTAGACTTACAAGTTAAAAACTTAAGGACACTTGGTCCTGAATTTTGACTTTCAAGTTCAAAAGTTAAGGACACTTGGTCCTGAAGTTTGAGTTCCAAGCTCAAAAGTTAAGGATTCATGGTCCTGAACTTCAAGTTTCAAGTTCAAAAGTTAAGGACACTTGGTCCTTAACTTTAAATTCCAAGTTCAAAAGTTAAGGACACTTGGTCCTTAACTTTGAATTCCAAGTTCAAAAGTTAAGGACACTTGGTCCTTAACTTTGAGTTCTAAGCTCAAAAGTTAAGGGCACTTAGTCCTGAACATCAAGTTTCAAGTTCAAAACTTAATGACACATGGTCCTGAACTTAGACTTACAAGTTCAAAACTTAAGGACACTTGGTCCTGAACTTTGACTTTCAAGTTCAAAAGTTAAGGACACTTGGTCCTGAAGTTTGAGTTCCAAGCTCAAAAGTTAAGGATTCATGGTCCTGAACTTCAAGTTTCAAGTTCAAAAGTTAAGGACACTTGGTCCTTAATTTATACAAGGATTGCTCTATTAATATGTCCTGAATTTCCCATTCTCTTGACTTGCAGGATGGAAACAATATGTATTATAGTTGCTTTTAATGGTAGATGGACTGCAGACTATAAATATCTTGATCATCAAACAAAGCTTGTTCTAGTACCTGAGGCAATTCGATTTGAAAATTTCATTAAACAGGTGTTTGAAGTTATTGAATTGGATAGAGACAAGTTTGAAGCAATGATATGGTTTGACATCAATCTGGGAACAAGCAAGGGAAGTCTTGTATTCAAAGATTTAGATCTTCATACATGTATAGAGTTACTAAAAAGTCATTCACTCTTCAAGGGTTGTCGTTTCATTGTTGATGTTTCGGAAAGAGTTTTTGGATTTACAAGCACCTGTGAACATGTCAACAGAGAAAATCAACATGACAATCAAAATAAATGCCAACAGATAATGGAAATAGATATGGTTGAATCTCAACCAATAACTGAAGAGGTGCTTCAAACATTTGATTCTATTCAAGTGGAAGGACAAAGCATTATAGAGATTGACAACGAACAAGCTTTGGGTATTCAAGTCTTAGAGAGTGCATCGGTAATAGAAGTTGCTGAAAAAACCTCTACTCAACTAACTAGACGAAGCTCAAATTCGAAACAAAAAGAATCCTCAACTACGATATTAAGAGAAAATGCTCGTTGGATGAAATAAAAATGGGATCAATATTTGACAAAAAGAAGAGCATACTTAACTGTTTTTCGAATATAGAAATTAAAGGACATTTTGTCAAGGTTGTTAAATCAAGCTCAACAAGATATTCGCTGAAATGCAATGATGATAGGTGTGGGTGGTGTGTACGTGCTTTCAGAGTTAAAGATTCAACACTGTTCAAGATAGTAAAGATTGAGAAAAATCATGACTGCTCAGTTAACACTATGAAAGTTGATCAAAGGCATGCAACTTCAAAGTTGATTAGTGGTTACATTATTGACAATCTTCGAGACCCAAGGTTTGAAGTTACACCAGCTTTTGTCATGGCAAAAATGCAAAAATTGCATGGACTAGACATAGGGTATCACAAGGCGTGGCGTGCTATTCAACGTGTTTCAGTTTTAATAAGAGGAACTCCTGAAGAGAATTATGAATTATTGTCTTCATACTTGTATATGATGAAAAGTAAAAACCCGAGAACATATACTAACATAAAGATAGACGACAACAACAGGTAAACAATTAAAAAAAAGATTATTAGTCTGTTTTATAAACATTAGAACATATTGTCCTTAACCAGTGCCTCATCCCCTCACCCACGTTTTTACCCATACCTCACATTCTTTCTTGTTCTTCATCCACGATTGCAAGATCAATCAACGAAAGATGTCCTTGAGATGCATTAGCCAGTGAAATCTCATTATATTTGAATGTCGTGCCAATTTCCTCTGCAACAATTGTTTTTGGGTACCAAACAAAATTCCCTCTTCTGGAAAAGTCAAAAATGAGAAATTTATTGGTAAAGAGACTAATATGAAAAGCTGCCGACAACTTCTCCAAACGACTTAGAAATACTGACTGTTGAAGCCCTCACCTAGATTTACTGTTTGTCGTGTA
>NW_017670656.1:241317-270645 GCF_001879085.1 Nicotiana attenuata | reverse complement strand
AAACTTGTAACTACTAAATTAAGGACTACATGTCCATAACTTTTGAACTTGGAAATCAAAGTTAAAGACCAAGTGTCCTTAACTTTTGAGCTTGTTAGTCTAACTTCAACACTACATGTCCTTAATTTTTGGGCTTGTAACCTGATGTTTAGGACTACCTGTCCTTAACTTATGACCTTGTTAGTCTAAGTTAAGGACTACCTGTCCTTAACTTCTGTTAACCTTCTGTTATACTGTATTTTCAGGTTTCTTTATATGTTTTATGCATATGGATCATCAATAACTGGTTGGAATCAATGTAGACCAGTGATTACTGTTGATGCAACTTTTTTGAAGTCAAATTTTTGTGGTGTTTTAATGATTTCAGTTTCAAAGGATGCAAATTTTCCCACTAGCCTTTGGAATTGTAGAATCTGAAAAATAACAATTCCTATGAATGGTACTTTAGTGAGCTTCGCAAAGCAATTGGGAGTCGTGAGAATTTAACTTTTTTATCAGACAGTCATCAATCTACTGCATATGGCATTGCAAAGGTATATCCTGAAAGCCACCATGGGATTTTGTATCTATCATTTGGAGCAGAACCTAAAGCGAAGGAAAGTGCAAAGTGAGTTCATAAAACTTTTCCAAAGTGTTGCAAGAGTATACAGGCGCAAAGAATTTGATCTATACATGTTAGATATAGCAAAAGTAGATAACAAGACTTATGACTACTTGATGGAAGAACCACTGGAAAGGTGGGCACGTTCTTGTAGTCCACGACGAAGATATGACATGCTCACAACAAACATAGTTGAGTCAATGAATTATGTGCTATTAGAAGCAAGGGAGCTGCCTATATTAAGAATGATGGATTTAATCCAAGTAAAGCTACAACATTGGTTTTATGAAAGAAGAAATGAAGCAGAAGGAACTTTTTATGACGTTTCTTGTTGGGTAGAAGAGGAATTGAAGAAAAAGATAGATTTAGCATTTACTTTGAATATAAGTATTATGTTCTTTTTTTAGCTTAATATTTTAATGATAATTTAACATACTGTACTAACTTATAATTTTTCAACATTGAAGGTCTTCCCTGTTGATTCATGGCGTTCCAGAGTTGAGGAAGAAGGAATTACTTTCTTGGTGGACTTAAACAAAAGGACATATGATTGTTTTCAGTTTCAATTTGATGAATTACCATGCATACATGCAATTGCAGCTATCGAGAAGAGAAACATCAAGAAGTCCAACTTTTCCTCGCACTGGTACTTAAAGGAATCTTGGCTGAAAACATATGAAAGACAAATATATCCTGCAGGACATACTAATTCTAGGATTGTACTAGAGAGTGTTAAGTCACAAATTATTAAACCTCTAGATTTCAAAGTGCCACCAGGTAGAAGGCATAAGAAAAGGCATATTCCAGCTACCGAGTCATCAAAAATAACATTCAAATGTGGTCGTTGCAGAAGAATTGGCCATAATAGAACAACTTGTATATATTCTGCGGCAGTCCATCCATTTTCAAGGAAGCATAGAGAATAGTAGATATATCCACTTATGTTTATCTACTCTTTTAAGTTTTTGCTATAAATTGAATTCATTTAGATTGTTTTTATTTGAGCAGATGTCCTGAATTTTCAAAGTTTCTTTGCGCTTACGTACTTTTTGTTTCTTTTGAGTTGCAAGTTCAATAGTTAAGCACACTTGGTCCTTAACTTGGATTTCAAAGTTCAAAAGTTAAAGACATTTTATCCTGAAATTTGAATTCCAAGTTAAAAAGTTAAGGACACTTGGTCCTTATCTTTGATTTCCAAGTTCAAAAGCTAAGGACAAATGGTCCTGAAGTTTGAGTTCCAAGCTCAAAAGTTAAAGACACTTGGTCCTGAAGTTTGAGTTCCAAGTCAAAAAGTTAAGGACACTTGGTCCTTAACTTTGATTTCCAAGTTCAAAAGTTAAGGACAGTTGGTCCTGAAGTTTGAGTTCCAAGCTCAAAAGTTAAGGACACTTGGTCCTTAACTTTGATTTCCAAGTTCAAAAGTTAAGGACACTTGGTCCTGAAGTTTGAGTTCCAAGCTCAAAAGTTAGGGACACTTGGTCCTGAAGTTTGAGTTCCAAGATCAAAAGCTAAGGACACTTGGCCCTTAACTAATTCTTACAAGCTCAATACACTTAATTTAGGGATTGCAAACGGACAAATCAATACTTGACAGAAACAAAAAAATTAATAACATGATGCCTTCATATTACTTCTGAAACTGTAATTTGGCATAGCTGTGACCAAAAATTAAGCTATGTAAACAAGATAAAAGTGCCTTGTGAACAATTTACCAGATATTTCAGAATTCATATGCTTTCTTTACAGCAATTTTATACAAAAAATCAACTACACTACTTTCTTTACAACTAAACTACAGCTCCTTAAGGCAGGAAATGACATTTTCTGGTGGTGTATCATAACCAGAATTTCTTTTTCACTCTCCATGTGCCCAAATATTTGCTGCAAGATCTTTTCTAAAGTTTGTTATGTCTTCAGGTTAGAATTTCTCCACATCCTTTCCCATCATCAACAACTCCACATATTTGATAAGGAATTCACCACAATCAGTCCTAAGTAAAATAACAAATATGGAGTCAATTAAACAATATCTTTAATAAAATAGTTCTAAAGTACATATAAATTATATAGCAAATGACAACACGAACGATCCAGTTTGGTAAGCTGATCTTTGCCACCGAATATCTTCGACACTTGGTCCTTAACTTTGATTTCCAAGTCCAAAAGTTAAGGACACTTGGTCCTGAAGTTTGAGTTCCAAGTTCAAAAGTTAAGGACACTTGGTCCTGAAGTTTGAGTTTCAAGCTCAAAAGTTAAGGACACTTGGTCCTGAAGTTTGACTTCCAAGTTCAAAAGTTAAGGACACTTGGTCCTTAACTTTGAATTTCAAGTACAAAAGTTAAGGACACTTGGTCCTTACAAGTTCAAAAGTTAAGGACACTTGGTCCTTAACTTTGATTTCCAAGTTCAAAAGTTAAGGACACTTGGTCCTGAAGTTTGAGTTCCAAGCTCAATAGTTAAGGATACTTGGTCGTGAAGTTTGAGTTCAGAGTTCAAAAGTTAAGGACTCTTGGTTCTGATGTTTGAGTTCCAAGCTCAAAAGTAAAGGACACTTGGTCCTAAAGTTTGAGTTCCAAGCTCAAAAGTTAAGGACACTTGGTCCTTAACTAATACTTACAAGCACAATACACTTAATTTAGGGATTGCAAATGGACAAATCAATACTTGACAGAAACAAACAAATTAATAACATGATGCCTTCATATTACTTCCGAAACTGTAATTTGGCATAGTTATGTCAAAAAATTATGCTATGCAAACAAAATAAAAGTGCCTTGTGAAAAATTTACAAGATATTTCGGAATTCATATGCTTTCTTTACAGCAATGTTATACAAAAAATCAACTACAACTAACTTTCTTTACATCTAAACTACAACTCCTTTGGGCAGGAAGTTTCATTTTCACTATCATAGTCGTTGCCGACATTTTCTGGTGGTGTATCATAACCAGAATTTCTTTTCCACTCTCTATGTGCCCGAAGATTTGCTGCGAATTCTTTTCTAAAGTTTGTTATGTCTTCAGGTTGGAATTTCTCCACATCCATTTCCATCATCAACAACTTCACATATTTGATAAGGAATGCACCATAATTAGTCCTAAGAAAAATGTAAGATATGGAGTCAATTAAACAATATATTTAATAAAATAAATCTAAAGTACATATAAATTATATAGCAAATGACAACACGTACGATCTAGTTGGGTGTGGTGATCTTTGCCACTGAATATCTTTGACACTTGGTCCTTAACTTTGATTTCCAAGTCCAAAAGTTAATGATACTTGGTCCTGAAGTTTGAGTTCCAAGTTCAAAAGTTAAGGACACTTGGTCCTGAAGTTTGAGTTCCAAGCTCACAAGTTAAGGACACTTGGTCCTGAAGTTTGAGTTCCAAGTTCAAAAGTTAAGGACACTTGGTCCTTAACTTTGAATTCCAAGTATAAAAGTTTAGGACACTTGGTCCTGAATTTTGAATTACAAGTTCAAAAGTTAAAGACACTTGGTCCTTAACTTTGATTTCCAAGTTCAAAAGTTAAGGACACTCGGTCCTTAACTTTGAATTCCAAGTTCAAAAGTTAAGGACACTTGGTCCTGAACTTTTAATTCCAAGTTCAAAAGTTAAGGACACTTGGTCCTTAACTTTGAATTCCAAGTTCAAAAGTTAAGGACACTTGGTCCTTATTTTTTATTCCAAGTTCAAAAGTTAAGGACACTTAGTCCTGAAGTATGAGTTCCGAGTTCAAAAGTTGAGGACACATGGTCCTGAACTTCGACTTCCAAGGTCAAAAGTTAAAAACACTTGGTCCTTAACTATTATAGAAGCACAGTTAACTAAAAATTCATAGACACAGTTAGCTTATGAATTTATACGACTATTTTTATGAAATATCCTTACATAATCAAATATATTGATTGAACCACAAACACATTTCAATACAAAAAAATTCTGAATAACTTCCTAACAAAAATCCACTACTTATTCCACACTGAATCAAGCTATAATCATTATTTTTGAAATTTCACACATACTTGATGCCAAACACAACATTGATCGCGATTATAGTTATACAAAAACAAAAATGCATAAAAGCAAAATAAAAAATATACCAGTTTGCTGGTTCGATGCAAAGAAGATGACAAAGGAGAACAGATTAACTGCACCAAACTACTGAGAATCGCTGGGCAGGAACAAAGTCGAACAATGATTTGCATGCAAGGAACGATACTGAGGGAGCGAAATTCGCCTCTGAAATTTTGGCTCTCAAATTTGCCTCTGAACGTATAAAAGAAGGGTTTGGGAATATAAGAATAAAAGAAAGGGTGAAACTGTCTTTTCAAAATAATTTTAATAGAGGAGTGGGTATTTTTGCTCAGCATTAGAATTGGTGGATAAAAAATAAACACCACCTTATTTAGTGTCTACCACCTTATTTAGTGTCTCACAAGTACTATTACTCTTTTCCAATGGCTAAGAAGTGTAAAAATAGGCTTTTGATGAAGCTAGCTGCTCGGCCAAAAAATTTAACAACCAACTGGCCCAAGATTTTAATTACATTTAGTAGTCAAAACTATAGTAGAAATGTTAGCATATGCAACACTAAAAGTAGGGAGAAATTCAAAAATAGCCATATTTACATATGGTTATTGAAAAATAGCCAAAGTTTCAAAAGTAATCGAAATTTAGCCAATTTTCATGTAAAGATAAATTTGAACGAAACACTATTCAAAATTCGATAAATATTCCACCATAACATACTAGAATTCCAGTATAATATACTGGACTTCCAGCATAATATACTGGAGTTCCAGTATAATATATCCATATATAGGAGCGCCAATCTCCAGTATAATATGCTGGAAGTTCATACACATATGCACCAATCTCCAGTATATTATGCTGAAACTTTCCGTGTTGCAGCTATTTTTTAATGACTTTGTAAATGCTACCTATTTTTTAATTATCAGTTCGAAAACCGGCTAACCCGTGCTATTTTTACCTAAAAGTATGGTAACAACACCACAGACCTTCACAGATTTTTTCATCCACCGTGATGCCATGTGTCAACTATTTCTGGGAAGAAATTAAAAAATGGCCAGATTTACAAGTGGTCATTCAAAAATAGCCAGAGCTTCAAAAGCAATCGAAATTTAGTCACTTTTCATGTAAAGTAAATTTGAACGAAAACACTGTTCAAAATCCGGAAAATACTCCAGCATAATACTGGAGTTCCAGTATACTGGACTTCTAGCAAAGTATACTGGACTTCCAGCATAGTATGCTGGAAGTTCATACACAGGTGCACCGATCTCCAGTATATTATGCTGGAACTTTTCGTGTTGTAGCAAAATAGTGACTATTTTTCAATGACTTTGCAAATGCTGGCTATTTTTGAATGATTAGTCCAAAGCTGACTAGCCCGTGCTATTTCTACGTATTTCTGCCACACACAAAAAACTCCACCACGGCACTGACCTGTCGTCATTTCACCTACACCATCTCACTCTCGCCGCCAGCCCACCCTACTCACACTCCTAAAAACTAAATTATCAAAAATCAGACTCACCTACAGTCGAACTAGCCAAAATTTCAAGGTATAGCCAGTTTTCGGACTGGTCCATCAAAAATAGCCAGCGTTTACCAAGTCAATGAAAAAAAGCCACCGTTTTGCTGCAATAGATATCGGTCCAGCATAATATACTGGAGTTTCGGTGCACTTATGTATGAACTCCAGCATATTATGCTGGACCGATATACTTTGTTGGCTCCAGTATAATATACTGGAGACTGGAGCACTGGTGCTCCAAACTCTAGTATATTATACTGGACCATTATACTTGCTGGAACTCCAGTATATTATGCTGGAGTTCTAGTGTATTTATGCTAGAACTCCATCATATTATGCTGGAGTTCCAGCATACTATCCTGGAACTCCAATATAATATGCTGGAGTTCAAGTATACTTATGCTGGAACTCCAGCATAATATACTGGAGTATTTTCCGGGTATTGAACAGTGTTTTCGCTCAGATTTATATTTGCATAAAAAGTGGCTAAATTTCGATTACTTTTGAAATTGGGCTATTTTTGAACGACCAATTGTAAATCTGGCTATTTTTAAATTTCTCCCTTATCTTTACCTAAAAGGATCCGATAGAACCTCGGCTAAAGAAAGGATGAAAAGAAAATTTTCTATATATTTGTATGGTTATAAATATTTAAAACTTGTATTTTTATATAGCAATTCGATTGTCAAAAGGTCATAATAATTCTAATAAGCTCAAAACTGTACATTTTTTTTTACCCGATTTTAAGGTTAAAATATCATGGTATAGCCAGTTTTCACACTGGTCAATGAAAAATAGCCAGCGTTTATCAAGTCAATGAAAAATAGCCACTATTTTACTGCAACAGGGACCGGTCCAGTATAATATACGGGAGTTCTGGTACATTTGTGTACGAACTCCAGCATATTATGCTGGACCGGTATACTTTGCTAACTCTTGTAAAATTTGCGGGAGACCGGAGCACCAGTGCTCCAAACTCCAGTATATTATACTGCACAATTATACTTGCTGGAACTCCCGTAAAATTTGCAGGAGTTCCAGCATAATTATGCTTGAACTCCCGTAAAATTTGCGGGAGTTCNATATAATATGCTGGAGTTCAAGTATACTTATGCTGGAACTCCAGCATAATATACTGGAGTATTTTCCGGGTTTTGAACAGTGTTTTCGCTCAGATTTATATTTGCATAAAAAGTGGCTAAATTTCGATTACTTTTGAAATTGGGCTATTTTTGAACGACCAGTTGTAAATCTGGCTATTTTTAAAAATCACCCGTCGAACTAGTCTCCTCCACCCCCAAGGCCCAAACTCTACCCACCAAATCTAAATAATTAAGATCTAAAAGAAAGAAAGAGTGAGAGTGTGTGACAGAAATATTATACACTATATATACACAAGATAAATTAATTATTCACTATGTATACATGTTATAAGTTTGTATATGCATTGTATATATACATTATACACTTTATATATATAAAGTGTATAATGTATATATACAATGCATATACAAACTTATAACATGTATACAAAGTGAATATATATATATATATATATATATATATATATATATATATATATATATATATATATATAGACACACACACACACACTCTTACTCTATCTATCTAATATAGTGCAAATTTGTACGAACACACGTGTATAAATAATGTAAATATGTCTTATACAGTATAGATACACCATCCATACAACATGTATACATAATATTATATACATTAAATATACCTTTTGCCAATACCCACTGCAGCCATTGTAATCCTTGACTCTTATTTTGTTAGTATGTATTTAATCAATGTAAAATATATACACATTGATTGTACATATATTACATAATTATTATACATTGGTTATATAGTGTATAAGTAAAGAAGGACCGGCGAATTTGGTCGAATTTTTTTCTCTGACAATGACCATTTTCACCGCAACTCTCGTCTTCTCTTAAAAATTCATCCAAAAAAGTACCATTCAATATTAGGTCTGAAAATGGATGATAAGAATAGAAGGCGGCAGCCACAGCCAGACTTTGGCCGAAAATTATCCGGAGAAGATATGCATTTTTGCATCTAAGTGAAAGCGGAGGAGATTGCGAAGGATAAGGAGAGGAGAGAAATAAGGTTTCATGTTGGCAGTCGTCGTAATGGAACATAAGAAAAAATAAAGAAGTGCGTGGTGGTGATTGTGACGAGCACAAAATTGGTATATAAATTAATGCTCACTAGCTAAATATAGTATACTTTATATATTGCCTCCATAGGGATTAAATATAAATATTGTTCTAGTAATTTTTGGCTCGACATTATTAGGATGAATAAATCTTTGATTTGAGATGATTAATTAGTACGATAAACAAACAAAATTAAAAGCAAGTAAAAATTGATTGCCGGAAGACAAGAGTTGAGCACACAAAATTATCAATGAGAGGAATAAGAGCAATAGATGAGACATGTGCAAGACTACTATCTAGGAATCCAATTCTTATTTTAGTTCACTTTTAAAATGCTACTGTTCTTTTGAATACACTAGTTAAGTAGATTATTATCGAACTCCTAATTCCTTCGAATAAACTTCAATTCCAAGAGATAAACTAATAGAAAGCTCTGTGAATAACTGCTATGAAAATATTGATGGTTTTAATCTTAAGGTTAACTTCTCACGAATATATTTCCTATTTTTTAATTCATTTAACAATTCAACAGGCTCTTGTGATTATCTAGAAGAATCATGAATTGAAACTAAAGCATACGATGCAAAGATATTCTATAAACTACTCCTTTCGATTAAGCAAGATAATAAATAACTTCACAATATAATTTAAAATCCGACCAGTTAATTCAATAAAATAATAAGAATCGAATCTCTAAATAGATAATCAATATACCATGAACGTCAAAGCTCTAAGGAAAAACTACTCTATAATAGTGGGAGAAATCTCACAGATAAAGTCGAAAAACGAGAAAACATTAATCTAACATTACAATTCAAACTCGCATATTGAATTGCAGACGTGGATCCAGGATTTTAGAGGATGAGTGCACTATTAAAAATAGACGGATTTAGGATTTAAATTTGATTTTCAACCTTTAGCTTATAGAAACCATTACGCTATTGAGATTATAGGTTTAAATTTTTTTTTAATACATTTTCTTGATTTTTCCAAAATATATGTGTACTCCATGTCCAAAAACTGTTAGTCAAACCCGTTAATTGACTCTATACTACATCCTCAATTGCTACTAGTTTTGAAATAAGACATTTCGTTTAATTATATAAAATTTGTTACATTACATAAGGAGAACAGGGATTTCAATAGGCTTGGGGATTTTAAAAAATAAACTTAATAAAAAAGGACAAACAAAGGAAAACGTACTTAATCAAAAGGCAAGATGGACAACAACAACAACAGCATCAATAACAACAAACCCAGTATTATTACACACCGTGGGGTTTGGGGAGGGTAGTGTGTACACAGACCTTACCTCCTACCTTGTGAGGATAGAGAGGTTGTTTACAATAAACTCTCGGCTCAGGAAAGCATAAGTACCAGATTAAGGAAAATATAGACAAGAAGGGACAGCACCAAAAAGCCATATAGAAGCAGAATAAAAACAACAAGATAGTAAGGTGATCAACAATGCAAGAAAATAACGGTTAGTCATATAAACCTACTATCAACAGAAGGCGACACTGCTTGCCAATACTACTGTTATGAACACTCTAGATTACTTACTCTGCTACCCTAATCCTCGACCTCCATATCTTTCTACCAAGGGTCATGTCCTCGGTCAGCTGAGTCGCGCCATGTCTTCCCTAATCACCTCTCCCCACCTCTTATTTGGCCCACCTCTACCTCTCTTTAGGCTCCCCAATGTCAACCTCTCACACCTCCTCAATGGGGCGTTTGTGCTCCTCCTCCTCACATGACCAAACCACCTAAGTCGCTCTTCCCGCATCTTGTCCTCAATAAGGGCCACACCCACCTTGTCACGAATAATCTCATTTCTAATCCTATCTAACTTGGTGTGCTCACACATCCATCTCGACATCCTCATCTCTGCTACTTTCATCTTTTGGACATGAGTGATCTTGACTGGCCAACAGCTCCATACAACATCGTCGGTTTCGGTGGCACCTTCTTGTCACAAAAAATAGCGGAAGTGAGTCTCTATTTCATCCATCCCGCCCAATACGATATGTGACATCTTTGTCGCGCCCCCTTTTTCTCGCGAAATCGGATTTATGATATTTGGGAGGACAACTCATTCCTTTTGGAAATTGGGTTTGATTTAAAGAGTCGCCACCTAATGATTAGGGTGCATTAGGACACCAAGGACATTTTATTTGAGTAACCAGAGATTGGGTAAGGGCTTGAAATTATTCTAAGGGGAAGGTGTTAGGCACCCTCAGAATCCACTAGTGTGGTTCCCGGCCAAACTGTTATTATGAATTTGGGTACAATTAGCATATAAACAAATAGGGCTCAAATAAGAGGGTATTTCATCATATAAAGGTTTGAAAGTAAACAAGGTTTGAAAGATTAATTAAAAAACTGATTTTAAAAATAAAGAAGTAAAATGCTAAAAAGAAAAAAATAAAGGGAGAGGGGTCCTAGGTTTATTAATAATATGGATCACCCCACACAATGCCCGGTAATCACTCCTCAATGAGGGGCTACACGTGATATTATCGCGTGGTCATCATATCCATATCTATCCTTCCCACCCCGTTAAGGTATTAAAGCGCGGAATGGTCTCGTTTACCTATTGCATGCTACTACCGGTCCCAATCCTATCAGTCTCGCAGGCGTGAGGACTACTAATCCTAAAGGGAAGTGATGTTAGGCTTATTTGTGGTTTCAAAGGGGCAAACTTCTAAGGCGACATACAAAACACGTATAACAAGTTAGGGGAAAGCACATAACAAGCAAAGTCTCAAATATACCCCCTTTAAACAAAGAAACACGTAATTAGCATGACTTACACATACTGTTTAGGGTCTGATTAAGTACTAAACATACAAGAGCTTAAAGGTTGAGACAGACTGATTTATTACACAATTCAAATAAGAAGCCCATATCAGGCCTGCCAGCTGGTTGTATTTATTAACAGAACTGATTTAATTTATGACTTTACCCTAAGGCTTGCCTAAGTGTTGGACAAGGATCCTATAGGCATGGTATCTATTGAATTCAGAAAGCAACGAAATAACAGGGTTTAAAGAAAACTGGACATATACTGATTAAAAGAGGAGTCAGATTGTTAAAAGAAAGGCCAGTTTTTAACGAAGAATATAAGTTCTACAACTAACAATACCCGTTGTTACTGATTTTAGTTCCATATGTGAATAAAGCGATTCAGATTCGATTAGGAGTTCCTATAGGCATGCTTTCTACGCGTAGTTGATTTTGAACATGGTATAAAATGCAGAAGACTCGTTTTAAACTTATGAACATGATATCTAGG
This sequence comes from Nicotiana attenuata, assembly GCF_001879085.1. Lineage (NCBI taxonomy): Eukaryota > Viridiplantae > Streptophyta > Magnoliopsida > Solanales > Solanaceae > Nicotiana > Nicotiana attenuata. The sequence continues at coordinate 259,001 of NW_017670656.1, read as the reverse complement.
TGCTGAATTTTGCTTAAGACCTATGAACATGATATCTAAGTGCAAACATTGTTTAAGACCTATGAACATTATCTAAGTGCGATTGAACGTACAGATTTAGATAATCCTGTAAGCATGATTTCTATATGAATGTAGTAGTCCTATGATCATGATTTCTATGTGAATGATGGGCATACAGAATTCAGAAGGACCTATAGGCATGATTTCTAGGTGCATATGCAGAATTCAAAATTCCTTTAGGCATGGTATCTACCCTTTTTGCATACATAGTTACCCGTCCATTTTCACTAACCATCCCCAAGAGTTTATTGTAAATTATTACAGCCCGGAATAAGGTAAAACACATCAAAAAAAAAAAGTACAACCAAGGAGAGCCTGATTCAGACTTCATGTCTGAAATATGAGGTAAATCAACTCTAAGATCATGATCCAAAGCCTTTCTCCCATTTGAGTGTGTCAAAATTCCCTAAGAGCCTCAAAGGGACTCCGGGCAATGCTCACACTCACATGTATTATCAGATTGGGGATGAGTGCAGTGTAGAAGGGCCAGCCCTCAAGTGTCCAAGTACAGAGGGAACTCAAAGGGTCCCAAGGCAAGGCTCACAAGAGGGGGCAGAACTTAAAGGCTAAGAAGGTGTGTGCAAGTGCAGAACAGAATGCTAAAGGGGAAAAGGAGAGGGAAACAGATACAAATAAGTACACACAAGGGGTTCAGGGGAAAGGGGAGATTGTAAAGAGCCTATTGCTTAGGCAAGGGCAGACTCTAGGCATGCCCAGCAATGGAGAGTGCTAGCATACCTATAAGCCTGCCAGAACACATACTATTAGAGGCTAGGATCCCATGGGATCAAGTCTGATTCATGGAAAATAACTTGCAGTATTGCCATGCATCAAACCATAGCTTAAACACATAGGGGGTAGGAGTTTTGGATTCATAGTAGAACAGGCAGAAAGAAATCAGTATGCTAGAGTAAGTGTTGAACTATACAGAAGCAGTAAGTAGACATGGATATAAAGATAATAAATAAACACATTGTTGTCGTGCTGAAAATTAAATCAGGACATACCAGTTTCAAAGAAACAAAATAGAGAGAAAGCAAGCAAAAGGTCTTGTAACCGGCCACAGTATAAGCAAACAAGAGAGAATAATTTTTGAGTGTAAGTATAAATTCAGAAAGACTATGAGTGATGGGTCTCTTGTGTTAATGAAAGGTCGTGTACTTATCGTGTGAAAAACAGGCAGAAATAAGGTAAGAAAACAATTAAGGAACTGGGTATCAATTAAAATCAATAAGTACAAGACTTCCTTTAATTAAGGAATTCAGACTTAAACGGTAATGAGCAAGAAAGTTATTTAAGGAAAGAGATCAAACAAGCATATTGTGCCAAGTAGGCATTTAGGGGTATATACATAGGAGTTTATTTAAGGGCAGAATTTTAAAATACACGGTTACATAAATAAGGTAGAAAATCAATTAGTAGGCAGTAAATCAAGGAGTCAGAGATTTGTAATTACTGGTCCATGAATGAACCAAGTCAAAAAAGCTGAGGAAAGTTTTTAACTTAAATCGAGTCACAGGGAAATCAGCAATCAAGGGAAGAAATCAATCAAACCTATACAAAAGGAAGTCTAAAATTAATCAAAATTGAAAGCCTTTTTAGAGGAAGTTCAGCACATATAAAGAGCATACAAACATGCTAAGCTGAATTTAGGGCAAAGAAAAATGTCATGTCATTGTAAAATCAGTAGGTAATAGGCTATAGGATCATGGTAGTCACATAGGTCAGCAATGTAGAAGAGAGATAACATCAAATAGCATACAAAAGGTCCAGTATAAAGACCTTAGAAGAGTTCAGTAGAGAATCAGAATTGCCTAAAGAAATAGAGATTGAAACAAAGATTTCAAGACTCGGTTGAGCAGCAGATGAAACAAATTCAGAAACTCGAAATAGTTAGGGTTTCTGAAATCAGACAATTTCAAAGATGAAGTCATATCACATAGCCAATGTTCTCAAACTCGGATGAACCCCCAAATCCTAGGGTTTTACCATCAATCGAGTGCAGAGATGAGAGGACAAGTAATCAAGGAAAAAGATACTAATCGAAACAGGTTCAGAGGTCTCAGAAAGGAACTGAGACCTTTAACATGCTCTTTCAGTAGCAGGAACTCATGAGAAGCATAGTAAAAGAACAGCATGTGAAACACAGTAGAGGACTTCAAAGAAACATAGTAGAAGAACTGACAAGAAACCTAATGGAAGAAACTAATAAGAACAGTAGGAGAAGCATATTATGAAGCATATTAGAAGAAACTTAACAAAAACACAGTATGAGAAACATGTAAAGAACATAGTAGAGAAACATATAAAGAACACAGTAGAGAAACATATAAAAACAGTAGAGGAAACTGATAAGAACATGGTAGAAGAAACAAGAAACATAGTAGAAGAAACACACAAAGAACACAGAAGAAGAAACATCTAAATAACTCCAAAAAAAAAAACCCTAAATCGGAAAAAATATAAAGGTTTTGAAAGCATAACTTTTGAAAGAAATCGAGAAATAGTTTAAAAGTTTAGAGAAAACACGGATCTAGAACAGATCTAAAAAAAAATAGAAGAACCTCAAAAGATAGGGTTTCAGAGGAACCCAAACGGTGAGAAAGGCTTGGATAGATTTAAACAGGAGGAGTCGAGGTCAGGCTCGAAACAGACATGGCTTGCCGGAGCAAGGCTGGAGATGGCCATAAAACTTGAATCAACAAGGTCTGGATGAAGCTTCTTCGTGGTCAGACCATGAAACCTCAGCAACCAAGCGTGTATGCACCGTGGAAGGCTGGTAGGTGGTGAGACCACCATAGATTCAGGCCAGGAGGTGGCCGGAGAAGGTGAGTGAAGCTCATCGGAGCGGAGGGGAAGGAGGAAGGTTCTAGAGAGAACCAGAGATAGAGAGATAAAGACGAGTGAGGAAATGAGAGAGGTCTTGGGGGGTCGTTTGGTTTAATTTGGTAAGGGCGGATCTAGACCGTTGATCAAAATTGATCAACGGCCAAGATTTAATCCGGGTTGGGTCGGGTAGATTTAGGATTGGGCTTGGGTATTTGGGCTGGTTTAATTTGGATTGGTATTGGGTTTAATTAGGCTAAATTAGAAGGCCAAATCTGGCTATAAATTAAATAGCCCTTTTTTTTCTCATTTAATTTATAAAAAATAGTAAATAAATTCCTGAAAACTAATTGAAAGCACTAAAATAATTTATAACATATAATTATCAATTTAAAAATATATAATCCCATTTTATAAATATGAGACGAATTTGAACCTAAAAATGGTTAACATTGCAATTATGCAATTTTATCCTTAAAATTACTCAATAAATTTGTAAAAATATGTAAAAAATATCTTAGCTATATTTTAGTATAAATATGAGAATCCAATAAATGAGTCAAATGATAATTTTGGTGACAATTATTGGATTTTTCTTGATAAAATAGGGCAGTAAATTGGTTAAAAAATCTTTGAAAAATTAAAGAAAAAAAATTATGTAACCTTGGGATACACTTATATAGGCTATTTTGAAGGTATTTTGCATATTTAAAAAAATACAGGGAAAAATTGGGTATCAACAGCTGCCCCTCTTTACTCGGGAAGGATGGAAGAGTTGTCGGGTAAAGATATGATGGCCTATTTTAGCCGGATGAAACGGATTGAAGAGGTTTGGCCGTGCTCTGGTTTCTGAGCTGCCTACATATCCCTGGTCTTACAGGAATCAGGCCATATGTAGTTCGAGATCCGTCGGCGGAGTATGCCGATGGAGACCTTTCAAGAACGGACACAATATTCAGGTTGGGATGAATGATTAAGGTCTAATAGGGCTGCGGGAACTGGAGCGGGATCGCTCCTGCTGAGATAGCCGTTGCTCGCCGGTTTACCTGAAAATAAGCAAATACGGGCATATATTGTGCGTAAATTTAAACATGATGCAAATTCCCGTCGGACCATGAATGTCGTCTTTGGATGGTTATGATGACGTCCTCAGACCATGATGTCCTAGGCCATGAAGTGTATAATAAAGGATTCGCAGGCCATGAAATGATGCTCTCGGGCTATGAGAATGATGCCTCCGAACCATGATGCCTTTGAATAATGATATGCAAAAAATTGAAGGGATCTTCAGGCCATGACATGGCGTTCTCGGGCTATGAGAATGATGCCTCCGAACAATGACGCCCTCAGATAATTTGGTGATCTTTTGGCGGCTGCTTGCGATGATTGGCTGAAATTACTTCGGAATTTTGAGGGTCCTCCTCAAAATTCTGCCCCAGTTTCCAATTCGGGGGGAAATGAAAATTTTATTGAATTGTAACCGAACCCATAAGGCTGCCTACGTATCCTCTCTTAAACGGGAATCAGGTCAGACGTAGTTCAATTACATCATATAGGAAAATATAGAGATTACACGTAGTAACGCTTGACTGCATCTGAATTGATCGGTTTCGGCCAAACTTCTCCATCCATTTCTGCAAGTTTGAGGGCTTCTCCTGTTAGAACTCGGTGAACCATGTACGGACCCTGACAGTTGGGAGAGAATTTCCCCTTGGCTTCATCTTGATGCGGGAAGATTTTCTTTAATACCAGCTGTCCCGGTGTGAACTGTCTTGGTTTGACTCTTTTGTTGAAGGCTCTGGACATTCTGTTCTGATAAAGCTGACCATGACATACTGCGTTCATTCTTTTCCCATTTATAAGAGCTAGCTGTTCGTATCGACTCTTCACCCATTCTGCGTCGTCGAGCTCAGCTTCTTGTATGATCCTTAAGGAAGGAATTTCTACTTCGGCGGGAATGACTGCTTCTGTACCATAAACCAGCATATAGGGGGTTGCCCCAGTTGATGTGCGGACTGTGGTGCGATACCCCAATAAAGCAAATGATAGCTTCTCGTGCCACTGCTTATGCTTCTCTATCATTTTCCTCAGTATCCTCTTGATATTCTTATTGGCGGCTTCTACGGCTCCGTTCATCTGAGGCCTGTAGGCTGTAGAATTCTTGTGTTTGATCTTGAAGGTTTCACACATAGCTTTCATTAAGTCACTGTTGAGGTTGGAGCCATTATCAGTAATGATCGACTCTGGAATCCCGAACCGACAGACGATACGGTCGCGGACGAAGTCTGCCACAACTTTCTTAGTCACTACTTTGTAAGATGCTGCCTCGACCCATTTGGTGAAATAGTCAATGGCTACTAGGATGAACCTGTGCCCGTTGGAAGCGGTCGGCTCGATTGGTCCAATAACATCCATTCCCCAGGCGGCGAATGGCCATGGTGAGCTTGTTGCATTAAGCTCATTTGGTGGCACCTTTATCATGTCTGCATGTATCTGGCAGTGGTGGCATTTCCGGACATACTGGATGCAGTCCCTTTCTATAGTCATCCAAAAGTAACCAGCGGAGTATCTTCTTGGCTAAAACAAAATCGTTCATATGTGGACCACAGGTCCCGGCATGAATCTCCTCTAGTAGTCTGGATGCTTCCTTTGCGTCGACACACCTTAATAATCCCAAATCAGGGGTCCTCCTGTACAGGATTCCTCCGCTGTGAAAGAAGTTGTTGGATAATCTCCGAAGTGTGCGCTTCTGAAGAGGATTTGCAAGCCCTGGGTATTCTCCCTTTGTTAAATATTCCTTGATATCATGAAACCAAGGCTTTCCGTCCGCCTCTTCTTCAACGTGGGCACAATAAGCTGGCTAATCATGGATCTTTACTGGAATGGGATCAATGAAGTTTTTGTCTGGATGTTGTATCATGGATGACAGGGTAGCCAATGCATCGGCGAACTCATTCTAGACTCTGGGAACATGTTGGAATTCCGTCTTTGTGAACCTCTTCCTCAGTTCTTGCACGTGATGCAGATACGGGAGTATCTTAGAGTTCTTGGTTGCCCATTCTCCCCGTAACTGATGTATGAGTAAATCTGAATCTCCGATTATTAGCAACTCTTGTATGTTCATGTCAATAGCCATCTTGAGCCCTAAGATACAAGCTTCGTACTCGGCCATGTTGTTAGTGCATGGGAACCTGAACTTAGCTGACACCGGATAATGCTGATCGGTTTCTGATACTAGGACTGCTCCCACGCCGACTCCTTTGAAATTTGCTGCTCCGTCGAAAAACATTCTCCAGCCATCATAGGATTCCGCAATGTCTTCTCCTATGAATGATACCTCTTCATCGGGAAAATACGTCCTCAGGGGTTCGTATTCTCCATCCACGGGGTTTTCAGCAAGGTGATATGCTAGTGCCTGTCCCTTGATTGCTTTCTGAGTTGCATAGACAATGTCGAATTCACTCAACAGGATTTGCCACTTGGCCAGCTTGCCGGTGGGCATGGGCTTCTGAAAATGTACTTCAAAGGATCCATCCTTGATATGAGATACGTAGTGTAGGCACAGAAGTAATGTCTCAGCTTCTGGGCCACCCAAGTCAGAGCACAGCATGTGCTTTCTAACAGAGAATACCGGGCCTCGAACGGAGTGAATTTCTTGCTGAGATAGTAAATGGCCTGCTCTTTCCTTCCCGTTTCATCATGCTGCCCCAGGATGCAACCGAAGGCACCATCTAATACTGCGATGTAAAGTAGCAAAGGTCTACCTGGCTCAGGCGGAATTAAGACTGGTGGTGTTGACAGGTATTCCTTGATCCTGTCGAAAGCTTTCTGGCATTCATCAGTCCACTTGGTGGCGGCATCCTTCTTTAACATCTTAAAGATTGGCTCACAGATAACTGTAGATTGTGCTATGAACCGACTGATGTAGTTGAGTCTCCCCGAAAAACTCATCACGTCCTTTGTCTTGGCGTGGCAGTTCTTGAATAGCTTTGACCTTTGATGGATCCAGTTCTATTCCCCGAGGACTCACAATGAACCCAAGTAATTTTCCAGCAGGAACCCCAAATGCACACTTTGCGGGATTCAGTTTCAGGTTGTACCTCCGCAGTCTATTGAAGAATTTCCTCAAATCTTCCATGTGATTAGTGGCCTTCTTGGACTTGATGATAACGTTATCTACGTACACCTCGATCTCCTTGTGTGTCATATCATGAAATATGGTAGTCATAGGCCTCATGTAGGTGGCCCCTGCATTCTTTAACCCAAAAGACATCGTCTTGTAGCAGTACATTCCCCACGGCATGATGAAAGCCGTTTTCTCAGCATCTTCTTCATCCATCCAGATCTGATGGTAACCGGCGAAACAATTCACAAATGATTGCAATTCATGCTTGGCACAATTGTCGATCAGGATGTGTATATTTGGCAAGGGGAGTCGTCTTTCGGACTGGCCCGGTTGAGATCCCGTTAGTCGACACAGACTCTAACCTTCCCGTCCTTCTTTGGTACTGGCACGATATTGGCTAACCACGTTGGGTATTCCACTACCCTGAGGACCTTGGCTTTGACCTGCTTGGTGACTTCTTCCTTGATTTTCAGACTTATATCTGGCTTGAATTTTCTGAGCTTCTGCTTTACCGGCGGACATGTTGGATCAGCTGGCAGTTTGTGAGCCACAACAGATGTACTCAGACCGGTCATGTCATCATATGACCAGGCGAATATGTCCTCATATTCTTTTAGAAATTCTGTGTATTCCTTCTTTTCTGATGACGATAAGTGAACGCTGATTCGTGTTTCTTTGACATTCTCTTCATCTCCCAGGTTAACAATCTCAGTCTCGTCCAGGTTGGACTTCGGCCTGTTTTCAAAGCTCTCGATTTCCTTACCAATCTCTTCCGGTATGTCATCTTCCTCTGAATCTATATCCGTTTGTTGCGTTGTCTCATTGCATGTCACAGTCATTGGTTCATCAAGATAAGTAATAGTAATGCTGTATAAGTAGAGTAATGAGAGAAAATAATAAGAGTGTTTATTTATAAGAAAAATCGAAATGCTTTGATAAATTCCATAACTGTTTTGAACATTGAAGATCTTATTGCGAAATTTAAAATGCGAAAGGAAAGTTACCTCGTAAAAATAAAAGATAGTGCATGATGCTTGTTCAGCCTTGCTACCCCGAGGCTCGCCGGGCTCTGGTGGTTTCGATGGTCCAGTTATTGAGGCATGCTCCTCTGCTTAAGATGATCATGTCAGAGTGCACGAACTAACCTTTGGGGAGGGGAAAAAAAACAAAAAGTAAAAAAAAAAACAAAAAGGTTACCAAGTTAGTGAGGATTATGAAAAGTATTGCAATATTTAAACACATAGTGCAGGAATGTAAAATGCGTCCTAATTCGGGGACCTCTTTATGCCTGAGGTAGGCCTAGCGACAAATTGATTTGGAGAACTTAGGATGCTAAATGCCTCATTTTATTGATAAAAAATAGATGAATCCCAAATTGACACTAAATAAACAGGAAATGGAAATCACTAATGGCCATCGTCCTTATTACATTTGATAGAGCGAAAAGAAAAACTCCTATCCTACTTGGTCCCAGAAGGACCTTCCCCAGATTCGGCATCCCTGGCTCTATCGAACAGCTTTCCCGACTCGCGAAGTCCCAGCAATAGGTAGGCCCTGGCTAGGTGTCCGCCTTCGGTTCCTTCAGCATTTTGGTAATCTTCGACCCTTTTGAGAAACGATTTTGGTCACTAGAGTGTAAATCTTTTCACGAGCTTAGCAATCTTGGGTGGATGTTGGTGACCATGCCGAATCTGGGGACTTCGTACCTCATATTCCTGCAAGGCAAATTAGGCCCTTACCCTCACCAGGCTCGACTATTTAATATCAATAATTAGCATGACGCATTTTTAGTTCTCCAAATAAATGCACAGAACGTGGTGATGTCCGTTTGGGTTTAGGGAAACCCAGTGGACTTTGGACAAGGCTATCTTAAAGGATCATTATGTGGACAACATAACTGATCCAACTAGGTTTGACCATGATGTATGCACAGTTTAAACGGAGTAAGGTTTCTATGGGGTTTTAGACTGGTACCCTTGAGCGGACAACTCAAGGGGTAAAGGCACGGAACCGTCGACTACACCGTTGATCGACTGGTTTTACCGCAAATATGCCGTTTCCGAATTTAGGGGGTAATAATATCGAAAGAGCGCAACCACTCATTATAAGCATTGCTATAGGATTTTGTTTGGCACGAGTGGAATATGATGTTGAGCATGATTATGCAACAGTTAAAGGCATGTAGTCATGTATTTACACGTTAAGAAAGCAGTAAATATAACAGTTTCATAATGAAAAGCAGTAGTAATGACAAGCAGTAAAGAAAAGAAAAAGGAGATCAGTCAGTTTGGCAATTGAAAAGAAAATTGAATGCTTAAAGGAAATAAACAAATAATTGTGCGTAAAGAAGCATAAATTCACAATAAAGGTCTGAAATGGTAAAAGCCTAAAGATCCCCAGCAGAGTCGCCATGTTGTCACGCCCCCTATTTCTCGCAAAATCGGGTTTATGACATTTGGGAGGACAACTCATTCCTTTTGGGAATTGGGTTTGATTTAAAGAGTCGCCACCTAATGATTAGGGTGCATTAGGACACCAAGGAGATTTGATTTGAGTAACCAGAGATTGGGTAAGGGCTTGAAATTATTCTAAGGGGAAGGTGTTAGGCACCCCTTAGAATCCACTAGTGTGGTTCCCGGCCAGACTATTTTTGTGAATTTGGGTACAATTATCATATAGACAAATAGGGCTCAAATAAGAAGGGATTTCATCATATAAAGGTTTGAAAGTAAACAAGGTTTGAAAGAGTAATTGAAAAACCGATTTTAAAAATAAAGAAGTAAAATGCTGAAAAGAAAGAAATAAACGGAGAGGGGTCCTAGGTTTATTAATAATATGGATCACCCCACACAATGCCCGGTAATCACTCCTCAATGAGGGGCTACACGTGACATTATCGCGTGGTCATCATATCCATATCTACCCTTCCCACCCCGTTAAGGTATTAAAGCGCGGAATGGTCTCGTTTACCTATTGCATGCTACTACCCGTCCCAATCCTATCAGTCCTGGAGGCATGAGGACTACTAATCATAAAGGGAAGGGATGTTAGGCTTATTTGTGGTTTCAAAGGGGCAAAATTCTAATGCGACATACAAAACACATATAACAAGTTAGGGGAAAGCACATAACAAGCAAAGGCTCAAATATGCCCCCTTTAAACAAAGAAACACGTAATTAGCATGACTTACACATATTGTTTAGGGTCTAATTAAGTACTAAACATACAAGAGCTTAAAGGTTGAGACAGACTGATTTATTACACAATTCAAATAAGAAGCCCGAATCAGGCCTGCCAGCTGGTTGTATTTATTAATAGAACTGATTTAATTTATGACTTTACCCTAAGGCTTGCCTAAGTGTTGGACAAGGATCCAATAGGCATGGTATCTATTGAATTCAGAAAGCAACGAAATAACAGGGTTTAAAGCAAACTGGACATATACTGATTAAAAATGGAGTCAGATTGTTAAAAGAAAGGCCAGTTTTTAACGAAGAATATAAGTTCTACAGCTAACAGTACCCGTTGTTACTGATTTTAGTTCCATATGTGAATGAAGCGATTCAGATTCGATTAGGAGTTCCTATATGCATGCTTTCTACGCGTAGTTGATTTTGAACATGGTATAAAATGTAGAAGACTCGTTTTAAACTTATGAACATGATATCTAGGTGCTGAATTTTGTTTAAGACCTATGAACATGATATCTAAGTGCAAAAATTGTTTAAGACCTATGAACATGATATCTAAGTGCGATTGAACGTACAGATTTAGATAATCATGTAAGCATGATTTCAATGTGAATGATGGGCATACAAAATTCAGAAGGACCTATAGGCATGATTTCTAGGTGCATATGCAGAATTCAAAATTCCTATAGGCATGGAATCTACCCTTTTTGCAAACATAGTTACCCGTCCCTTTTTACTAACCATCCCCAAGAGTTTATTAGAAATTATTACAGCCCGGAATAAGGTAAAACACATTAAAAAAATAAAAGTACAACCAAGGAGAGCCCGATTCAGACTTCATGTCTGAAATATGAGGTAAATCAACTCCAAGAGATCATGATCCAAAGCCTTTCTCCCATTTGAGTGTGTCAAAGTTCCCTAAGAGTATCAAAGGGACTCCGGGCAATGCTCACACTCACATGCATTATCAGATTGGGGATCAATGCAGTGTGGAAGGGCCAGCCCTCAAGTGTCCAAGTTCAGAGGGAACTCAAAGGGTCCCAAGGCAAGGATCACAAGAGGGGGGAAGAACTTAAAGGCTAAGAAGGTGTGTGCAAGTGCAGAACAGAATGCTAAAGGGGAAATGGAGAAGGAAACAGCTACAAATAAGTACACACAAGGGGTTCAGGGGAAAGGGGAGATTGTAAAGAGCCTATTGCTTAGGCAAGGGCAGACTCTAGGCATGCCCAGCAATGGAGAGTGCTAGCATACCTATAAGCCTGCCAGAACACATGCTATTAGAGGCTAGGATTCCAGGGGATCAAGTCTGATTCATGGACAATAACTTGCAGTATTGCCATGTATCAAACCATAGCTTAAACACATAGGGGGTAGGGGTTTTGGATTCATAGTAGAACAGGCAAAAAGAAATCAGTATGCTAGAGTAAGTGTTGAACTATACAGAAGCAGTAAGTAGACATGGATATAAAGATAATAAATAAACACATTGTTGTGGTGCTGAAAATTAAATCAGGACATACCAGTTTCAAAGAAACAAAATAGAGAGAAAGCAAGCAAAAGGTCTTGTAACCGGCCACAAGACCTTTTGAAAGAAAGGTGAGAAAGGCTTGGATAGATTTAAGCAGGAGGAGTCGAGGTCAGGCTCGAAACAGATATGGCTTGCCGGAGCAAGGCCGGAGATGGCCATAAAACTTGAATCAACAAGGTCTGGATGAAGCTTCTTCGTGGTCAGACCATGAAACCTCAGCAACCAAGCGTGTATGCACCGTGGAAGGCTGGTAGGTGGTGAGACCACCATAGATTCAGACCAGGAGGTGGCCGGAGAAGGTGAGTGAAACTCATCGGAGCGGAGGGGAAGGGGGAAGGTTCTAGAGAGAACCAGAGATAGAGAGATAGAGACGAGTGAGGAAATGAGAGGGGTCTTGGGGGGTCGTTTGGTTTAATTTGGTAAGGGCGGATCTAGACCGTTGATCAAATTTGATCAACGACCAAAATTTAATCCGGGTTGGGTCGGGTAGATTTAGGATTGGGCTTGGGTATTTGGGCTTGTTTAATTTTGGTTGGGTATTGGGTTTAATTTGGCTAAATTAGAAGGCCAAATCTGGCTATAAATTAAATAGCCCTTTTTTCCCCATTTAATNTGGCTATAAATTAAATAGCCCTTTTTTCCCCATTTAATTTATAAAAAATAGTAAATAAATTCCTGAAAACTAATTGAAAGCACTAAAATGATTTATAATATATAATTATCAATATAAAAATATACAATCCCATTTTATAAATATGAGACTAATTTAAACCTAAAAATGGTTAATATTGCAATTATGCAATTTTATCCTGAAAACTACTCAATAAATTTGTAAAAATATGTAAAAAAAATAGCTTAGCTATATTTTAGTATAAATATGAGAATCCAATAAATGAGTCACCAAAAATGATAATTTTGGTGACAATTATTGGGTTTTTCTTGATAAAATAGGGCAGTAAATTGGTTAAAAAATCTTTGACAAATTAACGAAGAAAAAAAAATAATGTAACCTTGGGATACACTTATATATGCATATATAGGCTATTTTGAAGGTATTTTGCATATTTAAAAAATACAGGGAAAAATTGGGTATCAACAATCTTCATCAATCTCCCCACCCCCTGGATAATAGACCCAAGGTGCTTAAAATTTCCTCTCATAGGGATGACCTGCGAGCCTAGACTCACCTCCCCTTTCCCCCCTTGAGTCTCACCACTGAACTTATACTCCAAGTATTTTGTCTTGGTCCTGCTCAACTTGAAACCTTTACACTCCAGGGTCTGCCTCCATGCCTCTAACTGTGCGTTCACACCGCCTCGCGTCTCGTCAATAAATACAATATCATCTGCAAATAGCATGCACCACGGCACCTCCCATTGGATGTGGCGCGTCAGTACATCTATCGCCAGGGCAAACAAAAAAGGGCTGAGTACTGACCCCTGATGCAACCCCATCATATCCAGAAAATGGTCCGAGTCCCCACCCATTGTCCTCACTCGGATCTTCGCTCCATCATACATGTCCTTAATCACCCTAACATTTGCAACATGTACATATCTAGCCTCCAAACATCTCCACAAAACTTCCATCGGAACTTTATCGTACCCCTTCTCTAAGTCGATGAACACCATATATAAGTCCTTCTTCCTCTCCGTATAATGCTCCATCAATATCCTAACAAAGTGGATGACTTATGTAGTCGAATGCCCCGGCATGAACCCGAACTGGTTCTTGGAAATAGACACACTCTTCCCGACCCTTAGCTCTACTACTCTCTCCCAGGCTTTCATAGTACGGCTAAGTAGCTTGATACCTTGATAGCTATTTTTTTGGATATCACCATTGTTCTTGTAAATGGGAACCATCATGCTCCACCTCCATTCTTCGGGCATCTTCTTCGTTCTAAAAATGACATTAAATAACCTAGTGAGCCACTCTAAGCCTGCATTGCCCGCACTCTTCCAAAACTCCTCCAAAATTTCATCCGGCCCGGTCGCTTTGCCGCTGCTCATCTTACGCATAGCCCCTCCACTTCATCAACTCTAATTCACCTACAATACTCAAAGTCACAACGACTCCCAGGGAGTTCCAAATCACCCTGTACAATGCTCATGTCCCCCTCCTCGTTCAAGACACTATGGAAGTAGGTATGTCATATCCGACGAATAAGCCCCTCATCCAACAAAACTCTACCTTCTTCGTCCTTGATGCACTTCACCTGTTCCAAGTAACGAGCCTTTCTTTCTCGCACCTTGGCTAACCTGAAAAACCTCTTATCCCCACATCGGCCCTTGAGTTCCTCATATAAATGACTAAAAGTTGCAGTCTTGGCTGCCGTAACTGCTAGCTTTGCCTCTGTCTTAGCCAACTTATATTGCTCCCCATTCGCCCTCTTCTCCTCCTCGTCTACACTTTTCACTAGCTTCATATACACCGTTTTCTTGGTCTCCACTTTTCCTTGCACTTTGACTTCAGTCGGGCATTTCCTTATCTTCTTTGATCGTCGTTGCTCACGATTCTCCATTCCAGCACCAGTCTCTCTTGTGACCACCAGAGTAACCCTTTGATACCTTTATACCTCTCTCGCAGCTTCCCTAATGCACTGCGCAGTCATGGTCCACAGAGTGCTTGCGTCCCCACTACTCCTCCAAGACCCCATAGTCAGCAGCTTGACCCCCAACTCCTGCACTTTAACTTCCATCACGGCTCCCCACTTGATCCTATGCTGTCTATACATTGCCCACGCCCTCTTTCTCGTGATCTCAAGGTCCATAACCAAGAGCCTATGAAGGGTCGAGAGGTTCTCACTTGGGATGACCTTGCAATCCGTGCAAAGACCTCTATCCGATTTTCTGCAGAGTAAATAATCAATCTAAGTCTCGGCCACCGAACTCCGGAAGGTGACCAAGTGTTCCCTCTTCTTTGGGAAATTCGAGTTTGCTATCACCAAATCAAATGCTCTAGCAAAGTCCAATAGAGACGTCCCTCCTCCTTTCTATCTCCAAAACCAAAGCAACCATGCACATCATCATAACCCCCAGACGTCGCTCCAGTGTGGCCGTTGAAATCTCCTCCTATGAAAAGCTTCTCGGTATGCGGGATGACACACACCATCTCATCCAAATCCTCCTAGAAACGCCTCTTGACTTCCTCATCCAAGCCTGCTTGGGGTTCATACACATTGATTATGTTCAAAGTAAAACCTCCAACAACTAGCTTAATAGTCATCAGCATGTCATTCACCCTCCTAACCTCCACCACTAGTTCACGGAGGTCCTTATCAACTAAGATACCAACCTCGTTCCTGCCCTCCACCCTCCCAGAATACCATAGTTTGAACCTGTCCACATTTTGCGCCTTATCTCCTACCCACCTAGTCTCTTGTACACAAGTTATATTAATCTTCCTTTTCTCGAGAATCTTCGCTAACTCTATAGATTTTCCAATCAAAGTTCCTATGTTCCAAGACCCCACTCTCAGCCTAGTAGCTCCCTTAGCCCTCTTACCCTTCGCACCCGCGATGACACCTCCAGGACTAGACCTTACCCTACTATCGTTCACCAAAGCCACTATAAACTAGGAGTCATTGTGCAAGCACTATCCCGAAAACAAGCAACAAAAATAAAATGACAAAATATAATCTACCACTAAAGGTCGCAAAAAAGGCGAAGAAATAAAATAAAGGAACTACGGGAACTATAATATATAACTAAAGGTCAGAAAAACAGGTGAAGAAATAAAATAAAGGCACTAAAGAGAATTATAATCTACAACTAAAGGTCGGAAAAATGGGTGAAGAAATACAATAAAAGAGCTAAAAGGGACTATAATCTACAACTAAAGGTCAAAAAGAAAATGTGCAAAACAAGAGCAGAACTACTAGGGGATATATTAAATAAAGATTCAAAACAAAGATGTAAACATGTAGATAACAATATAAACAAGTAGGCAAGGCTATCACTAATGCAATTAATTTGACAATGCTAGGGCAAATACTAATTAAAGATTCAAGAACAAAGAGGCAGGCAAGGAGATACAATAACGTTAAAATATCAAACTATTAAAATATCAAGACAAGAGAGGAACAATAGAACCTGAATTGCAGATCCAAAATTCGAGCGAGATGTAAATCGCTTCAGCCACCAAGTTTTACCGACCATTATTGCCGGTCGTAGGGAGTTCGATGTCGCCGGAGAAAGAGATCGGAAGGAGACTGCCGCAGAAAGATGGCTCAGGCCAAGAATGTGTAAAAACTGAAAAATGTGTATCTGGGTTCTCTCTTTTTCTGCCTTAAGTTTTTGTTTGACATATGAATCAAAGAAGGCCCAAGAATGCATGGCAACAGAGAAAAAGAAAGAGAAGGCATGCGAAAATTGCAAGAACAATTGGGAAAATTTGCGAATGTTTTCACTGAGCAGAAAACTTCGAGAAGCAAAATGGAGGATAACTTTGTCAACGGCGATCAGCTGACGGTGATGGTGACGAACGACGAAATAAATGGTGACGAACGACGAAATAAACACGATTGAATGATTTCTCTATAAGAATTAAAGTTTTACCTTTTTTTGGGTATGGAATCAAATGTTACTATTTTCCCCAAATATGGACAAGAAAATTAAATCCTTGACCTCACTCGGTGCACCATTACATTATGTGACTTTTTGAGCTTGGGCACACATATATATTTATATTATTTTGTAGTAATATAACATTATTATGTGTGGTTCAGGGAGGAGAGCATGAGTGCACGTGAACTCGCTTTCATCTTTTTAGATACGCCTCTATTGAATTGGTGGAAGGATGATGAATTCTTGTGGGCTCCAACGCTCTATTAATCCTCCATAGATCAAAAGTCCTTAAGAAAATGTGATTTAGTTATATTTATATTGTGTACAAACATCTTTGGAACAAACTACACTAATTGAGATGAAGTGCAAAATTTGATAGCAGAAATGTACTACCACGTTTCACAAGGCGATGCAGGGCGCAATACACTATTGCTTTTTACTCTAAGTCTCCAACTACCTCATCTCTGATCGTCAGATAAAATATTAACCAAAAGTATCGCAAGGCGAGACGTACTGCGCGTAGCGCTAGGCCATTTTTGGCACCTTCCAACTCTCTAATAAAAGTTTGCACTAAAGCGTCGCCTTAGTTCAATTTACTCTGGCACTCATTTTTCTTCTATTTTCATATGCAAGGTCGATCCTCGAACCTCGACATGGTCCCGAGTAAAGTAATTGAGCTCCTACTCAGACTTTGAAGCTTCGTATTCTCCATTTTAGCTCCAACAACTTTTTTTGGTTCGGATTCAAGTCTTGCACATACAAAACACGTAATAAGTATGACATTCGCATTTAAACTCAATCACGAATAAAGTATAAATAGGTGAAATGCAGCCAAAAACCCATGTTCTAGCCTATCGTTAGATTGTCGATGGGTTGACAAATGGAGAAGACGAGAAGAGAGGAAGAAGACATGAAAGATAGAGATTAAGGGTGTGTCTGGTATGATGGAAAATATTTTCCGAAAAATATTTTCCAATTTTTTCATGTTTGGCTGGCTTAAATGTTTTGGAAAACATTTTCCTTATGAACTCATTTTCCTTCAATTGGAGGAAAATATTTTCCTTATCAAGAGATCGGAAAACATTTTCCTAAACTCCTTCTCAACCTTCCCCACCTTATTCCCCACCCTCACCAACCCACCCCCATACCAACCCACCCAAACCCCACCTCACGCCTACCTATGCCACCCCCTCTCTACATAAAGGCTTTTTTTCTTTCAAATTTCAGTTTTGTTTTTCGTCATCACCCACCCTGCTTCCCCCACTCCCCTCCCCCTGCACAAAAAAAAAATTTTGTAATTTTTAAATTTTTGTTTTTTCGTTTTTCTGCACCACCCACCCCTACTCCCCACCCCCCCCCCACCCCCACCCCACCCCACCCCGCAC